>NC_134403.1:16777240-16984740 GCF_038048845.1 Mixophyes fleayi
TGTTCTGTATAGATGAATCATATTGTAAGCCTAGTGAGCAGGATTCATCTCATTAGATTGTAAGCTCCTTTGAGCAGGGCTCCCTCCCATGTTCTGTATAGATGAATCAAATTGTAAGCCCTAATGGGCAGGATTCATCTAATTAGATTGTGAGCTCCTTTGAGCAGGGCTCCCTCCCCTGTTCTGTATAGATGAATCATATTGTAAGCCCTAGTGAGCAGGATTCATCTCATTAGATTGTAAGCTCCTTTGAGCAGGGCTCCCTCCCATGTTCTGTATAGATGAATCAAATTGTAAGCCCTAATGGGCAGGATTCATCTAATTAGATTGTGAGCTCCTTTGAGCAGGGCTCCCTCCCCTGTTCTGTATAGATGAATCAAATTGTAAGCCCTAGTGGACAGGATTCATCTCATTAGATTAAGAGCTCCTAGGAGCAGGGCTTCCTCCCCTGTTCTGTATAGATGAATCAAATTGTAAGCCCTAGGGGCAGGATTCATCTCATTAGATTGTAAGCTTCTTTGAGCAGGGCTCCCTCCCATGTTCTGTATAGATCAATCAAATTGTAAGTCCTAGTGGGCAGGATTCATCTCATTAGATTAAGAGCTCCTAGGAGCAGGGCTCCTCCACTGTTCTGTATAGATGAATCATATTGTAAGCCCTAGTGGGCAGGATTCATCTAATTAGATTGTGAGCTCCTTTGAGCAGGGCTCCCTCCCCTGTTCTGTATAGATGAATCAAATTGTAAACCCTAGTGGGCAGGATTCATCTCATTACATTAAGAGCTCCTAGGAGCAGGGCTTCCTCCCCTATTCTGTATAGATGAATCATATTGTAAACTCTAGTGGGCAGGATTCATCTCATTAGATTGTGAGCTCCTGGGAGCAGGGCTCCCTCCCCTGTTCTGTATAGATGAATCATATTGTAAGCCCTAGTGGGCAGGATTCATCTCATTAGATTAAGAGCTCCTAGGAGCAGGGCTCTCTCCCCTGTTCTGTATAGATGAATCATATTGTAAGCCCTAGTGGGCAGGATTCATCTCATTAGATTGTAAGCTTCTTTGAGCAGGGCTTCCTCCCCTGTTCTGTATAGATGAATCAAATTGTAAGCCCTAGTGGCAGGATTCATCTCATTAGATTGTGAGCTCCTAGGAGCAGGGCTCCCTCCAATGTTCTGTATAGATCAATCAAATTGTAAGTCCTAGTGGGCAGGATTCATCTCATTAGATTAAGAGCTCCTAGGAGCAGGGCTTCCTCCCCTGTTCTGTATAGATGAATCATATTGTAATCCCTAGTGGGCAGGATTCATCTCATTAGATTGTAAGCTCCTAGGAGCAGGGCTCTCTCCCCTGTTCTGTATAGATGAATCATATTGTAAGCCCTAGTGAGCAGGATTCATCTCATTAGATTTTGAGCTCCTTTGAGCAGGGCTCTCTCCCTGTTCTGTATAGATGAATCATATTGTAAGCCTAGTGAGCAGGATTCATCTCATTAGATTGTAAGCTCCTTTGAGCAGGGCTCCCTCCCATGTTCTGTATAGATGAATCAAATTGTAAGCCCTAATGGGCAGGATTCATCTAATTAGATTGTGAGCTCCTTTGAGCAGGGCTCCCTCCCCTGTTCTGTATAGATGAATCAAATTGTAAGCCCTAGTGGGCAGGATTCATCTCATTAGATTGTAAGCTTCTTTGAGCAGGGCTCCCTCCCCTGTTCTGTATAGATGAATCAAATTGTAAACCCTAGTGAGCAGGATTCATCTAATTAGATTGTGAGCTCCTTTGAGCAGGGCTCCCTCCCCTGTTCTGTATAGATGAATCATATTGTAAGCCTAGTGGGCAGGATTCATCTAATTAGATTGTGAGCTCCTTTGAGCAGGGCTCTCTCCCCTGTTCTGTATAGATGAATCAAATTGTAAGCCCTAGTGGGCAGGATTCATCTCATTAGATTGTAAGCTCCTTTGAGCAGGGCTCCCTCCCATGTTCTGTATAGATGAATCAAATTGTAAGCCCTAGTGAGCAGGATTCATCTAATTAGATTGTGACCTCCTTTGAGCAGGGCTCTCTCCCCTGTTCTGTATAGATGAATCATATTGTAAACCCTAGTGAGCAGGATTCATCTAATTAGATTGTGAGCTCCTTTGAGCAGGCTCCCTCCCCTGTTCTGTATAGATGAATCATATTGTAAGCCCTAGTGGGCAGGATTCATCTAATTAGATTGTGAGCTCCTTTGAGCAGGGCTCTCTCCCTGTTCTGTATAGATGAATCAAATTGTAAGCCCTAGTGGGCAGGATTCATCTCATTAGATTGTAAGCTCCTTTGAGCAGGGCTCCCTCCCATGTTCTGTATAGATGAATCAAATTGTAAGCCCTAGTGAGCAGGATTCATCTAATTAGATTGTGACCTCCTTTGAGCAGGGCTCTCTCCCTGTTCTGTATAGATGAATCATATTGTAAGCCCTAGTGGGCAGGATTCATCTAATTAGATTGTGAGCTCCTTTGAGCAGGGCTCTCTCCCCTGTTCTGTATAGATAAATCAAATTGTAAGCCCTAGTGGGCAGGATTCATCTAATTAGATTGTGAGCTTCTTTGAGCGGGGCTCCCTCCCATGTTCTGTATAGATGAATCAAATTGTAAGCCCTAGTGGGCAGGATTCATCTCATTAGATTAAGAGCTCCTAGGAGCAAGGCTTCCTCCCCTGTTCTGTATAGATGAATCAAATTGTAAGCCCTAGTGGGCAGGATTCATCTAATTAGATTGTGAGCTCCTTTGAGCAGGCTCCTCCCCTATTCTGTATAGAAAAATCATATTGTAAGCCCAGTGGGCAGGATTCATCTCATTAGATTGTGAGCTCCTTTGAGCAGGCTCTCTCCCCTGTTCTGTATAGATGAATCATATTGTAAGCCTAGTGAGCAGGATTCATCTCATTAGATTGTAAGCTCCTTTGAGCTGGGCTCTCTCCCCTGTTCTGTATAGATGAATCATATTGTAAGCCCTAGTGGGCAGGATTCATCTCATTAGATTGTAAGCTCCTAGGAGCAGGGCTCCCTCTCATGTTCTGTATAGATGAATCAAATTGTAAGCCCTAGTGGACAGGATTCATCTCATTAGATTAAGAGCTCCTAGGAGCAGGGCTTCCTCCCCTGTTCTGTATAGATGAATCAAATTGTAAGCCCTAGTGGGCAGGATTCATCTCATTAGATTAAGAGCTGCTAGGAGCAGGGCTCCCTCCCCTGTTCTGTATAGATGAATCATATTGTAAGCCCTAGTGGGCAGGATTCATCTCATTAGATTGTGAGCTCCTTTGAGCAGGGCTCTCTCCCCTGTTCTGTATAGATGAATCAAATGTAAGCCCTAGTGGGCAGGATTCATCTCATTAGATTGTAAGCTCCTTTGAGCAGGGCTCCCTCCCATGTTCTGTATAGATGAATCAAATTGTAAGCCCTAGTGGGCAGGATTCATCTAATTAGATTGTGACCTCCTTGAGCAGGGCTCTCTCCCCTGTTCTGTATAGATGAATCATATTGTAAGCCCTAGTGGCAGGATTCATCTCATTAGATTGTAAGCTCCTTTGAGCAGGGCTCCCTCCCATGTTCTGTATAGATGAATCAAATTGTAAGCCCTAGTGGGCAGGATTCATCTAATTAGATTGTGACCTCCTTTGAGCAGGGCTCTCTCCCCTGTTCTGTATAGATGAATCATATTGTAAGCCCTAGTGGGCAGGATTCATCTAATTAGATTGTGAGCTCCTTTGAGCAGGGCTCTCTCCCCTGTTCTGTATAGATGAATCATATTGTAAGCCCTAGTGAGCAGGATTCATCTCATTAGATTGTAAGCTCCTTTGAGCGGGGCTCCCTCCCATGTTCTATATAGATGAATCAAATTGTAAGCCCTAGTGGGCAGGATTCATCTAATTAGATTGTGAGCTCCCTTTGAGCAGGGCTCTCTCCCCTGTTCTGTATAGATGAATCAAATTGTAAGCCCTAGTGGGCAGGATTCATCTAATTAGATTGTGAGCTTCTTTGAGCAGGGCTCTCTCCCCTGTTCTGTATAGATGAATCAAATTGTAAGCCCTAGTGGGCAGGATTCATCTAATTAGATTGTGAGCTTCTTTGAGCGGGGCTCCCTCCCATGTTCTGTATAGATGAATCATATTGTAAGCCCTAGTGGGCATGATTCATCTCATTAGATTGTAAACTCCTTTGAGCGGGCTCCCTCCCATGTTCTGTATAGATGAATCAAATAGTAAGTCCTAGTGGGCAGGATTCATCTAATTAGATTGTGAGCTCCTTTGAGCGGGGCTCCCTCCCATGTTCTGTATAGATGAATCATATTGTAATCCCTAGTGGACAGGATTCATCTCATTAGATTAAGAGCTCCTAGGAGCAGGGATCCCCCCCCTGTTCTGTATAGATGAATCATATTGTAAGCCCTAGTGGGCAGGATTCATCTCATTAGATTGTAAGCTCCTAGGAGCAGGGCTCTCTCCCTGTTCTGTATAGATGAATCATATTGTAAGCCCTAGTGGGCAGGATTCATCTAATTAGATTTGAGCTCCTTTGAGCAGGGCTCTCTCCCCTGTTCTGTATAGATGAATCATATTGTAAGCCCTAGTGAGCAGGATTCATCTCATTAGATTGTAAGCTCCTTTGAGCAGGGCTCCCTCCCATGTTCTGTATAGATGAATCAAATTGTAAGCCCTAATGGGCAGGATTCATCTAATTAGATTGTGAGCTCCTTTGAGCAGGGCTCCCTCCCCTGTTCTGTATAGATGAATCAAATTGTAAGCCCTAGTGGACAGGATTCATCTCATTAGATTAAGAGCTCATAGGGAGCAGGGCTTCCTCCCCTGTTCTGTATAGATGAATCAAATTGTAAGCCCTAGTGGGCAGGATTCATCTCATTAGATTGTAAGCTTCTTTGAGCAGGCTCCCTCCCATGTTCTGTATAGATCAATCAAATTGTAAGTCCTAGTGGGCAGGATTCATCTCATTAGATTAAGAGCTCCTAGGAGCAGGGCTCCCTCCACTGTTCTGTATAGATGAATCATATTGTAAGCCCTAGTGGGCAGGATTCATCTAATTAGATTGTGAGCTCCTTTAAGCAGGGCTCCCTCCCCTGTTCTGTATAGATGAATCAAATTGTAAACCCTAGTGGGCAGGATTCATCTCATTAGATTAAGAGCTCCTAGGAGCAGGGCTTCCTCCCCTGTTCTGTATAGATGAATCATATTGTAAACCCTAGTGGGCAGGATTCATCTCATTAGATTGTGAGCTCCTGGGAGCAGGGCTCCCTCCCCTGTTCTGTATAGATGAATCATATTGTAAGCCCTAGTGGGCAGGATTCATCTCATTAGATTAAGAGCTCCTAGGAGAAGGGCTCTCTCCCCTGTTCTGTATAGATGAATCATATTGTAAGCCCTAGTGGGCAGGATTCATCTCATTAGATTGTAAGCTTCTTTGAGCAGGGCTTCCTCCCCTGTTCTGTATAGATGAATCAAATTGTGAGCCCTAGTGGGCAGGATTCATCTCATTAGATTGTGAGCTCCTAGGAGCAGGGCTCCCTCCAATGTTCTGTATAGATCAATCAAATTGTAAGTCCTAGTGGGCAGGATTCATCTCATTAGATTAAGAGCTCCTAAGAGCAGGGCTTCCTCCCCTGTTCTGTATAGATGAATCATATTGTAATCCCTAGTGGGCAGGATTCATCTCATTAGATTGTAAGCTCTAGGAGCAGGCTCTCTCCCCTGTTCTGTATAGATGAATCATATTGTAAGCCCTAGTGAGCAGGATTCATCTCATTAGATTTTGACCTCCTTTGAGCAGGGCTCTCTCCCTGTTCTGTATAGATGAATCATATTGTAAGCCCTAGTGGCAGGATTCATCTCATTAGATTGTAAGCTCCTTTGAGCAGGGCTCCCTCCATGTTCTGTATAGATGAATCAAATTGTAAGCCCTAGTGGGCAGGATTCATCTAATTAGATTGTGACCTCCTTTGAGCAGGGCTCTCTCCCTGTTCTGTATAGATGAATCATATTGTAAGCCCTAGTGGGCAGGATTCATCTAATTAGATTGTGAGCTCCTTTGAGCAGGGCTCTCTCCCCTGTTCTGTATAGATGAATCATATTGTAAGCCCTAGTGAGCAGGATTCATCTCATTAGATTGTAAGCTCCTTGAGCGGGCTCCTCCCATGTTCTATATAGATGAATCAAATTGTAAGCCCTAGTGGGCAGGATTCATCTAATTAGATTGTGAGCTCCTTTGAGCAGGGCTCTCTCCCCTGTTCTGTATAGATGAATCAAATGTAAGCCTAGTGGGCAGGATTCATCTAATTAGATTGTGAGCTTCTTTGAGCAGGGCTCTCTCCCCTGTTCTGTATAGATGAATCAAATTGTAAGCCCTAGTGGGCAGGATTCATCTAATTAGATTGTGAGCTTCTTTGAGCGGGCTCCCTCCCATGTTCTGTATAGATGAATCATATTGTAAGCCTAGTGGGCATGATTCATCTCATTAGATTGTAAACTCCTTGAGCGGGGCTCCCTCCCATGTTCTGTATAGATGAATCAAATAGTAAGTCCTAGTGGGCAGGATTCATCTAATTAGATTGTGAGCTCCTTTGAGCGGGCTCCCTCCCATGTTCTGTATAGATGAATCATATTGTAATCCCTAGTGGACAGGATTCATCTCATTAGATTAAGAGCTCCTAGGAGCAGGGATCCCCCCCTGTTCTGTATAGATGAATCATATTGTAAGCCCTAGTGGGCAGGATTCATCTCATTAGATTGTAAGCTCCTAGGAGCAGGGCTCTCTCCCCTGTTCTGTATAGATGAATCATATTGTAAGCCCTAGTGGGCAGGATTCATCTAATTAGATTTTGAGCTCTTTGAGCAGGGCTCTCTCCCTGTTCTGTATAGATGAATCATATTGTAAGCCCTAGTGAGCAGGATTCATCTCATTAGATTGTAAGCTCCTTTGAGCAGGGCTCCCTCCCATGTTCTGTATAGATGAATCAAATTGTAAGCCCTAATGGGCAGGATTCATCTAATTAGATTGTGAGCTCCTTTGAGCAGGGCTCCTCCCCTGTTCTGTATAGATGAATCAAATTGTAAGCCCTAGTGGACAGGATTCATCTCATTAGATTAAGAGCTCATAGGAGCAGGGCTTCCTCCCCTGTTCTGTATAGATGAATCAAATTGTAAGCCCTAGTGGGCAGGATTCATCTCATTAGATTGTAAGCTTCTTTGAGCAGGCTCCCTCCCATGTTCTGTATAGATCAATCAAATTGTAAGTCCTAGTGGGCAGGATTCATCTCATTAGATTAAGAGCTCCTAGGAGCAGGGCTCCCTCCACTGTTCTGTATAGATGAATCATATTGTAAGCCCTAGTGGGCAGGATTCATCTAATTAGATTGTGAGCTCCTTTAAGCAGGGCTCCCTCCCCTGTTCTGTATAGATGAATCAATTGTAAACCCTAGTGGGCAGGATTCATCTCATTAGATTAAGAGCTCCTAGGAGCAGGGCTTCCTCCCCTGTTCTGTATAGATGAATCATATTGTAAACCCTAGTGGGCAGGATTCATCTCATTAGATTGTGAGCTCCTGGGAGCAGGGCTCCCTCCCCTGTTCTGTATAGATGAATCATATTGTAAGCCCTAGTGGGCAGGATTCATCTCATTAGATTAAGAGCTCCTAGGAGAAGGCTCTCTCCCCTGTTCTGTATAGATGAATCATATTGTAAGGCCCTAGTGGGCAGGATTCATCTCATTAGATTGTAAGCTTCTTTGAGCAGGGCTTCCTCCCTGTTCTGTATAGATGAATCAAATGTGAGCCCTAGTGGGCAGGATTCATCTCATTAGATTGTGAGCTCCTAGGAGCAGGGCTCCCTCCAATGTTCTGTATAGATCAATCAAATTGTAAGTCCTAGTGGGCAGGATTCATCTCATTAGATTAAGAGCTCCTAAGAGCAGGGCTTCCTCCCTGTTCTGTATAGATGAATCATATTGTAATCCCTAGTGGGCAGGATTCATCTCATTAGATTGTAAGCTCCTAGGAGCAGGGCTCTCTCCCCTGTTCTGTATAGATGAATCATATTGTAAGCCCTAGTGAGCAGGATTCATCTCATTAGATTTTGAGCTCCTTTGAGCAGGGCTCTCTCCCCTGTTCTGTATAGATGAATCATATTGTAAGCCCTAGTGAGCAGGATTCATCTCATTAGATTGTAAGCTCCTTTGAGCAGGGCTCCCTCCCATGTTCTGTATAGATGAATCAAATTGTAAGCCCTAATGGGCAGGATTCATCTAATTAGATTGTGAGCTCCTTTGAGCAGGGCTCCCTCCCCTGTTCTGTATAGATGAATCAAATTGTAAGCCCTAGTGGGCAGGATTCATCTCATTAGATTGTAAGCTTCTTGAGCAGGGCTCCCTCCCCTGTTCTGTATAGATGAATCAAATTGTAAACCTAGTGAGCAGGATTCATCTAATTAGATTGTGAGCTCCTTTGAGCAGGGCTGCCTCCCTGTTCTGTATAGACGAATCAAATTGTAAACCCTAGTGGCAGGATTCATCTCATTAGATTAAGAGCTCCTAGGAGCAGGGCTTCCTCCCCTGTTCTGTATAGATGAATCATATTGTAAACCCTAGTGGGCAGGATTCATCTCATTAGATTGTGAGCTCCTGGGAGCAGGGCTCCTCCCTTGTTCTGTATAGACGAATCAAATTGTAAACCCTAGTGGGCAGGATCATCTCATTAGATTAAGAGCTCCTAGGAGCAGGGCTTCCTCCCCTGTTCTGTATAGATGAATCATATTGTAAACCCTAGTGGCAGGATTCATCTCATTAGATTGTGAGCTCCTGGGAGCAGGGCTCCCTCCCTGTTCTGAATAGATGAATCATATTGTAATCCCTAGTGGGCAGGATTCATCTCATTAGATTAAGAGCTCCTAGGAGCAGGGCTCTCTCCCCTGTTCTGTATAGATGAATCATATTGTAAGCCCTAGTGGGCAGGATTCATCTCATTAGATTGTAAGCTTCTTTGAGCAGGGCTTCCTCCCCTGTTCTGTATAGATGAATCAAATTGTAAGCCCTAGTGGGCAGGATTCATCTCATTAGATTGTGAGCTCCTAGGAGCAGGGCTCCCTCCAATGTTCTGTATAGATCAATCAAATTGTAAGTCCTAGTGGGCAGGATTCATCTCATTAGATTAAGAGCTCCTAGGAGCAGGGCTTCCTCCCCTGTTCTGTATAGATGAATCATATTGTAATCCCTAGTGGGCAGGATTCATCTCATTAGATTGTAAGCTCCTAGGAGCAGGGCTCTCTCCCCTGTTCTGTATAGATGAATCATATTGTAAGCCCTAGTGAGCAGGATTCATCTCATTAGATTTTGAGCTCCTTTGAGCAGGGCTCTCTCCCCTGTTCTGTATAGATGAATCATATTGTAAGCCCTAGTGAGCAGGATTCATCTCATTAGATTGTAAGCTCCTTTGAGCAGGGCTCCCTCCCATGTTCTGTATAGATGAATCAAATTGTAAGCCCTAATGGGCAGGATTCATCTAATTAGATTGTGAGCTCCTTTGAGCAGGGCTCCCTCCCCTGTTCTGTATAGATGAATCAAATTGTAAGCCCTAGTGGGCAGGATTCATCTCATTAGATTGTAAGCTTCTTTGAGCAGGACTCCCTCCCCTGTTCTGTATAGATGAATCAAATTGTAAACCCTAGTGAGCAGGATTCATCTAATTAGATT
This sequence comes from Mixophyes fleayi, assembly GCF_038048845.1. Lineage (NCBI taxonomy): Eukaryota > Metazoa > Chordata > Amphibia > Anura > Limnodynastidae > Mixophyes > Mixophyes fleayi. The sequence goes on from NC_134403.1 coordinate 16,786,969, forward strand.
GTGAGCTCCTTTGAGCAGGGCTCCCTCCCCTGTTCTGTATAGATGAATCATATTGTAAGCCCTAGTGGGCAGGATTCATCTAATTAGATTGAGAGCTCCTTTGAGCAGGGCTCTCTCCCCTGTTCTGTATAGATGAATCAAATTGTAAGCCCTAGTGGGCAGGATTCATCTCATTAGATTGTAAGCTCCTTTGAGCAGGGCTCCCTCCCATGTTCTGTATAGATGAATCAAATTGTAAGCCCTAGTGGGCAGGATTCATCTAATTAGATTGTGACCTCCTTTGAGCAGGGCTCTCTCCCCTGTTCTGTATAGATGAATCATATTGTAAGCCCTAGTGGGCAGGATTCATCTAATTAGATTGTGAGCTCCTTTGAGCAGGGCTCTCTCCCCTGTTCTGTATAGATAAATCAAATTGTAAGCCCTAGTGGGCAGGATTCATCTAATTAGATTGTGAGCTTCTTTGAGCGGGGCTCCCTCCCATGTTCTGTATAGATGAATCAAATTGTAAGCCCTAGTGGGCAGGATTCATCTCATTAGATTAAGAGCTCCTAGGAGAAGGGCTCTCTCCCCTGTTCTGTATAGATGAATCATATTGTAAGCCCTAGTGGGCAGGATTCATCTCATTAGATTGTAAGCTTCTTTGAGCAGGGCTTCCTCCCCTGTTCTGTATAGATGAATCAAATTGTGAGCCCTAGTGGGCAGGATTCATCTCATTAGATTGTGAGCTCCTAGGAGCAGGGCTTCCTCCAATGTTCTGTATAGATCAATCAAATTGTAAGTCCTAGTGGCAGGATTCATCTCATTAGATTAAGAGCTCCTAAGAGCAGGGCTTCCTCCCCTGTTCTGTATAGATGAATCATATTGTAATCCCTAGTGGGCAGGATTCATCTCATTAGATTGTAAGCTCCTAGGAGCAGGGCTCTCTCCCTGTTCTGTATAGATGAATCATATTGTAAGCCCTAGTGAGCAGGATTCATCTCATTAGATTTTGAGCTCCTTTGAGCAGGGCTCTCTCCCCTGTTCTGTATAGATGAATCATATTGTAAGCCTAGTGAGCAGGATTCATCTCATTAGATTGTAAGATCCTTTGAGCAGGGCTCCCTCCATGTTCTGTATAGATGAATCAAATTGTAAGCCCTAATGGGCAGGATTCATCTAATTAGATTGTGAGCTCCTTTGAGCAGGGCTCCTCCCCTGTTCTGTATAGATGAATCAAATTGTAAGCCCTAGTGGGCAGGATTCATCTCATTAGATTGTAAGCTTCTTTGAGCAGGGCTCCCTCCCCTGTTCTGTATAGATGAATCAAATTGTAAACCCTAGTGAGCAGATTCATCTAATTAGATTGTGAGCTCCTTTGAGCAGGGCTGCCTCCCTGTTCTGTATAGACGAATCAAATTGTAAACCCTAGTGGCAGGATTCATCTCATTAGATTAAGAGCTCCTAGGAGCAGGGCTTCCTCCCTGTTCTGTATAGATGAATCATATTGTAAACCCTAGTGGGCAGGATTCATCTCATTAGATTGTGAGCTCCTGGGAGCAGGGCTCCCTCCCCTGTTCTGTATAGACGAATCAAATTGTAAACCCTAGTGGGCAGGATTCATCTCATTAGATTAAGAGCTCCTAGGAGCAGGGCTTCCTCCCCTGTTCTGTATAGATGAATCATATTGTAAACCCTAGTGGGCAGGATTCATCTCATTAGATTGTGAGCTCCTGGAGCAGGGCTCCCTCCCTGTTCTGAATAGATGAATCATATTGTAATCCCTAGTGGGCAGGATTCATCTCATTAGATTAAGAGCTCCTAGGAGCAGGGCTCTCTCCCCTGTTCTGTATAGATGAATCATATTGTAAGCCCTAGTGGGCAGGATTCATCTCATTAGAATTGTAAGCTTCTTTGAGCAGGGCTTCCTCCCCTGTTCTGTATAGATGAATCAAATTGTAAGCCCTAGTGGGCAGGATTCATCTCATTAGATTGTGAGCTCCTAGGAGCAGGGCTCCCTCCAATGTTCTGTATAGATCAATCAAATTGTAAGTCCTAGTGGGCAGGATTCATCTCATTAGATTAAGAGCTCCTAGGAGCAGGGCTTCCTCCCCTGTTCTGTATAGATGAATCATATTGTAATCCCTAGTGGGCAGGATTCATCTCATTAGATTGTAAGCTCCTAGGAGCAGGGCTCTCTCCCCTGTTCTGTATAGATGAATCATATTGTAAGCCCTAGTGAGCAGGATTCATCTCATTAGATTTTGAGCTCCTTTGAGCAGGGCTCTCTCCCCTGTTCTGTATAGATGAATCATATTGTAAGCCCTAGTGAGCAGGATTCATCTCATTAGATTGTAAGCTCCTTTGAGCAGGGCTCCCTCCCATGTTCTGTATAGATGAATCAAATTGTAAGCCCTAATGGGCAGGATTCATCTAATTAGATTGTGAGCTCCTTTGAGCAGGGCTCCCTCCCCTGTTCTGTATAGATGAATCAAATTGTAAGCCCTAGTGGGCAGGATTCATCTCATTAGATTGTAAGCTTCTTTGAGCAGGACTCCCTCCCCTGTTCTGTATAGATGAATCAAATTGTAAACCCTAGTGAGCAGGATTCATCTAATTAGATTGTGAGCTCCTTTGAGCAGGGCTCCCTCCCCTGTTCTGTATAGATGAATCATATTGTAAGCCCTAGTGGGCAGGATTCATCTAATTAGATTGAGAGCTCCTTTGAGCAGGGCTCTCTCCCCTGTTCTGTATAGATGAATCAAATTGTAAGCCCTAGTGGGCAGGATTCATCTCATTAGATTGTAAGCTCCTTTGAGCAGGGCTCCCTCCCATGTTCTGTATAGATGAATCAAATTGTAAGCCCTAGTGGGCAGGATTCATCTAATTAGATTGTGACCTCCTTTGAGCAGGGCTCTCTCCCCTGTTCTGTATAGATGAATCATATTGTAAGCCCTAGTGGGCAGGATTCATCTAATTAGATTGTGAGCTCCTTTGAGCAGGGCTCTCTCCCCTGTTCTGTATAGATAAATCAAATTGTAAGCCCTAGTGGGCAGGATTCATCTAATTAGATTGTGAGCTTCTTTGAGCGGGGCTCCCTCCCATGTTCTGTATAGATGAATCAAATTGTAAGCCCTAGTGGGCAGGATTCATCTCATTAGATTAAGAGCTCCTAGGAGCAGGGCTTCCTCCCCTGTTCTGTATAGATGAATCAAATTGTAAGCCCTAGTGGGCAGGATTCATCTAATTAGATTGTGAGCTCCTTTGAGCAGGGCTCCCTCCCCTATTCTGTATAGATGAATCATATTGTAAGCCCCAGTGGGCAGGATTCATCTCATTAGATTGTGAGCTCCTTTGAGCAGGGCTCTCTCCCCTGTTCTGTATAGATGAATCATATTGTAAGCCCTAGTGAGCAGGATTCATCTCATTAGATTGTAAGCTCCTTTGAGCTGGGCTCTCTCCCCTGTTCTGTATAGATGAATCATATTGTAAGCCCTAGTGGGCAGGATTCATCTTATTAGATTGTAAGCTCCTAGGAGCAGGGCTCTCTCCCATGTTCTGTATAGATGAATCATATTGTAAGCCCTAGTGGGCAGGATTCATCTAATTAGATTGTGAGCTCCTTTGAGCAGGGCTCTCTCCCCTGTTCTGTATAGATGAATCATATTGTAAGCCCTAGTGGGCAGGATTCATCTCATTAGATTGTAAGCTCCTAGGAGCAGGGCTACCTCTCATGTTCTGTATAGATGAATCAAATTGTAAGCCCTAGTGGACAGGATTCATCTCATTAAATTAAGAGCTCCTAGGAGCAGGGCTTCCTCCCCTGTTCTGTATAGATGAATCAAATTGTAAGCCCTAGTGGGCAGGATTCATCTCATTAGATTAAGAGCTGCTAGGAGCAGGGCTCCCTCCCCTGTTCTGTATAGATGAATCATATTGTAAGCCCTAGTGGGCAGGATTCATCTCATTAGATTGTGAGCTCCTTTGAGCAGGGCTCTCTCCCCTGTTCTGTATAGATGAATCAAATTGTAAGCCCTAGTGGGCAGGATTCATCTCATTAGATTGTAAGCTCCTTTGAGCAGGGCTCCCTCCCATGTTCTGTATAGATGAATCAAATTGTAAGCCCTAGTGGGCAGGATTCATCTAATTAGATTGTGACCTCCTTTGAGCAGGGCTCTCTCCCCTGTTCTGTATAGATGAATCATATTGTAAGCCCTAGTGGGCAGGATTCATCTCATTAGATTGTAAGCTCCTTTGAGCAGGGCTCCCTCCCATGTTCTGTATAGATGAATCAAATTGTAAGCCCTAGTGGGCAGGATTCATCTAATTAGATTGTGACCTCCTTTGAGCAGGGCTCTCTCCCCTGTTCTGTATAGATGAATCATATTGTAAGCCCTAGTGGGCAGGATTCATCTAATTAGATTGTGAGCTCCTTTGAGCAGGGCTCTCTCCCCTGTTCTGTATAGATGAATCATATTGTAAGCCCTAGTGAGCAGGATTCATCTCATTAGATTGTAAGCTCCTTTGAGCGGGGCTCCCTCCCATGTTCTATATAGATGAATCAAATTGTAAGCCCTAGTGGGCAGGATTCATCTAATTAGATTGTGAGCTCCTTTGAGCAGGGCTCTCTCCCCTGTTCTGTATAGATGAATCAAATTGTAAGCCCTAGTGGGCATGATTCATCTAATTAGATTGTGAGCTTCTTTGAGCAGGGCTCTCTCCCCTGTTCTGTATAGATGAATCAAATTGTAAGCCCTAGTGGGCAGGATTCATCTAATTAGATTGTGAGCTTCTTTGAGCGGGGCTCCCTCCCATGTTCTGTATAGATGAATCATATTGTAAGCCCTAGTGGGCATGATTCATCTCATTAGATTGCAAACTCCTTTGAGCGGGGCTCCCTCCCATGTTCTGTATAGATGAATCAAATTGTAAGTCCTAGTGGGCAGGATTCATCTAATTAGATTGTGAGCTCCTTTGAGCGGGGCTCCCTCCCATGTTCTGTATAGATGAATCATATTGTAATCCCTAGTGGACAGGATTCATCTCATTAGATTAAGAGCTCCTAGGAGCAGGGATCCCTCCCCTGTTCTGTATAGATGAATCATATTGTAAGCCCTAGTGGGCAGGATTCATCTCATTAGATTGTAAGCTCCTAGGAGCAGGGCTCTCTCCCCTGTTCTGTATAGATGAATCATATTGTAAGCCCTAGTGGGCAGGATTCATCTAATTAGATTTTGAGCTCCTTTGAGCAGGGCTCTCTCCCCTGTTCTGTATAGATGAATCATATTGTAAGCCCTAGTGAGCAGGATTCATCTCATTAGATTGTAAGCTCCTTTGAGCAGGGCTCCCTCCCATGTTCTGTATAGATGAATCAAATTGTAAGCCCTAATGGGCAGGATTCATCTAATTAGATTGTGAGCTCCTTTGAGCAGGGCTCCCTCCCCTGTTCTGTATAGATGAATCAAATTGTAAGCCCTAGTGGACAGGATTCATCTCATTAGATTAAGAGCTCCTAGGAGCAGGGCTTCCTCCCCTGTTCTGTATAGATGAATCAAATTGTAAGCCCTAGTGGGCAGGATTCATCTCATTAGATTGTAAGCTTCTTTGAGCAGGCTCCCTCCCATGTTCTGTATAGATCAATCAAATTGTAAGTCCTAGTGGGCAGGATTCATCTCATTAGATTAAGAGCTCCTAGGAGCAGGGCTTCCTCCACTGTTCTGTATAGATGAATCATATTGTAAGCCCTAGTGGGCAGGATTCATCTAATTAGATTGTGAGCTCCTTTAAGCAGGGCTCCCTCCCCTGTTCTGTATAGATGAATCAAATTGTAAACCCTAGTGGGCAGGATTCATCTCATTAGATTAAGAGCTCCTAGGAGCAGGGCTTCCTCCCCTGTTCTGTATAGATGAATCATATTGTAAACCCTAGTGGGCAGGATTCATCTCATTAGATTGTGAGCTCCTGGGAGCAGGGCTCCCTCCCCTGTTCTGTATAGATGAATCATATTGTAAGCCCTAGTGGGCAGGATTCATCTCATTAGATTAAGAGCTCCTAGGAGCAGGGCTCTCTCCCCTGTTCTGTATAGATGAATCATATTGTAAGCCCTAGTGGGCAGGATTCATCTCATTAGATTGTAAGCTTCTTTGAGCAGGGCTTCCTCCCCTGTTCTGTATAGATGAATCAAATTGTAAGCCCTAGTGGGCAGGATTCATCTCATTAGATTGTGAGCTCCTAGGAGCAGGGCTCCCTCCAATGTTCTGTATAGATCAATCAAATTGTAAGTCCTAGTGGGCAGGATTCATCTCATTAGATTAAGAGCTCCTAGGAGCAGGGCTTCCTCCCCTGTTCTGTATAGATGAATCATATTGTAATCCCTAGTGGGCAGGATTCATCTCATTAGATTGTAAGCTCCTAGGAGCAGGGCTCTCTCCCCTGTTCTGTATAGATGAATCATATTGTAAGCCCTAGTGAGCAGGATTCATCTCATTAGATTTTGAGCTCCTTTGAGCAGGGCTCTCTCCCCTGTTCTGTATAGATGAATCATATTGTAAGCCCTAGTGAGCAGGATTCATCTCATTAGATTGTAAGCTCCTTTGAGCAGGGCTCCCTCCCATGTTCTGTATAGATGAATCAAATTGTAAGCCCTAATGGGCAGGATTCATCTAATTAGATTGTGAGCTCCTTTGAGCAGGGCTCCCTCCCCTGTTCTGTATAGATGAATCAAATTGTAAGCCCTAGTGGGCAGGATTCATCTCATTAGATTGTAAGCTTCTTTGAGCAGGGCTCCCTCCCCTGTTCTGTATAGATGAATCAAATTGTAAACCCTAGTGAGCAGGATTCATCTAATTAGATTGTGAGCTCCTGGGAGCAGGGCTCCCTCCCCTGTTCTGAATAGATGAATCATATTGTAATCCCTAGTGGGCAGGATTCATCTCGTTAGATTAAGAGCTGCTAGGAGCAAGGCTCCCTCCCCTGTTCTGTATAGATGAATCATATTGTAAGCCCTAGTGGGCAGGATTCATCTCATTAGATTGTGAGCTCCTTTGAGCAGGGCTCTCTCCCCTGTTCTGTATAGATGAATCAAATTGTAAGCCCTAGTGGGCAGGATTCATCTCATTAGATTGTAAGCTCCTTTGAGCAGGGCTCCCTCCCATGTTCTGTATAGATGAATCAAATTGTAAGCCCTAGTGGGCAGGATTCATCTAATTAGATTGTGACCTCCTTTGAGCAGGGCTCTCTCCCCTGTTCTGTATAGATGAATCATATTGTAAGCCCTAGTGGGCAGGATTCATCTCATTAGATTGTAAGCTCCTAGGAGCAGGGCTCTCTCCCCTGTTCTGTATAGATGAATCATATTGTAAGCCCTAGTGAGCAGGATTCATCTCATTAGATTTTGAGCTCCTTTGAGCAGGGCTCTCTCCCCTGTTCTGTATAGATGAATCATATTGTAAGCCCTAGTGAGCAGGATTCATCTCATTAGATTGTAAGCTCCTTTGAGCAGGGCTCCCTCCCATGTTCTGTATAGATGAATCAAATTGTAAGCCCTAATGGGCAGGATTCATCTAATTAGATTGTGAGCTCCTTTGAGCAGGGCTCCCTCCCCTGTTCTGTATAGATGAATCAAATTGTAAGCCCTAGTGGGCAGGATTCATCTCATTAGATTGTAAGCTTCTTTGAGCAGGACTCCCTCCCCTGTTCTGTATAGATGAATCAAATTGTAAACCCTAGTGAGCAGGATTCATCTAATTAGATTGTGAGCTCCTTTGAGCAGGGCTCCCTCCCCTGTTCTGTATAGATGAATCATATTGTAAGCCCTAGTGGGCAGGATTCATCTAATTAGATTGAGAGCTCCTTTGAGCAGGGCTCTCTCCCCTGTTCTGTATAGATGAATCAAATTGTAAGCCCTAGTGGGCAGGATTCATCTCATTAGATTGTAAGCTCCTTTGAGCAGGGCTCCCTCCCATGTTCTGTATAGATGAATCAAATTGTAAGCCCTAGTGGGCAGGATTCATCTAATTAGATTGTGACCTCCTTTGAGCAGGGCTCTCTCCCCTGTTCTGTATAGATGAATCATATTGTAAGCCCTAGTGGGCAGGATTCATCTAATTAGATTGTGAGCTCCTTTGAGCAGGGCTCTCTCCCCTGTTCTGTATAGATAAATCAAATTGTAAGCCCTAGTGGGCAGGATTCATCTAATTAGATTGTGAGCTTCTTTGAGCGGGGCTCCCTCCCATGTTCTGTATAGATGAATCAAATTGTAAGCCCTAGTGGGCAGGATTCATCTCATTAGATTAAGAGCTCCTAGGAGCAGGGCTTCCTCCCCTGTTCTGTATAGATGAATCAAATTGTAAGCCCTAGTGGGCAGGATTCATCTAATTAGATTGTGAGCTCCTTTGAGCAGGGCTCCCTCCCCTATTCTGTATAGATGAATCATATTGTAAGCCCCAGTGGGCAGGATTCATCTCATTAGATTGTGAGCTCCTTTGAGCAGGGCTCTCTCCCCTGTTCTGTATAGATGAATCATATTGTAAGCCCTAGTGAGCAGGATTCATCTCATTAGATTGTAAGCTCCTTTGAGCTGGGCTCTCTCCCCTGTTCTGTATAGATGAATCATATTGTAAGCCCTAGTGGGCAGGATTCATCTTATTAGATTGTAAGCTCCTAGGAGCAGGGCTCTCTCCCATGTTCTGTATAGATGAATCATATTGTAAGCCCTAGTGGGCAGGATTCATCTAATTAGATTGTGAGCTCCTTTGAGCAGGGCTCTCTCCCCTGTTCTGTATAGATGAATCATATTGTAAGCCCTAGTGGGCAGGATTCATCTCATTAGATTGTAAGCTCCTAGGAGCAGGGCTACCTCTCATGTTCTGTATAGATGAATCAAATTGTAAGCCCTAGTGGACAGGATTCATCTCATTAAATTAAGAGCTCCTAGGAGCAGGGCTTCCTCCCCTGTTCTGTATAGATGAATCAAATTGTAAGCCCTAGTGGGCAGGATTCATCTCATTAGATTAAGAGCTGCTAGGAGCAGGGCTCCCTCCCCTGTTCTGTATAGATGAATCATATTGTAAGCCCTAGTGGGCAGGATTCATCTCATTAGATTGTGAGCTCCTTTGAGCAGGGCTCTCTCCCCTGTTCTGTATAGATGAATCAAATTGTAAGCCCTAGTGGGCAGGATTCATCTCATTAGATTGTAAGCTCCTTTGAGCAGGGCTCCCTCCCATGTTCTGTATAGATGAATCAAATTGTAAGCCCTAGTGGGCAGGATTCATCTAATTAGATTGTGACCTCCTTTGAGCAGGGCTCTCTCCCCTGTTCTGTATAGATGAATCATATTGTAAGCCCTAGTGGGCAGGATTCATCTCATTAGATTGTAAGCTCCTTTGAGCAGGGCTCCCTCCCATGTTCTGTATAGATGAATCAAATTGTAAGCCCTAGTGGGCAGGATTCATCTAATTAGATTGTGACCTCCTTTGAGCAGGGCTCTCTCCCCTGTTCTGTATAGATGAATCATATTGTAAGCCCTAGTGGGCAGGATTCATCTAATTAGATTGTGAGCTCCTTTGAGCAGGGCTCTCTCCCCTGTTCTGTATAGATGAATCATATTGTAAGCCCTAGTGAGCAGGATTCATCTCATTAGATTGTAAGCTCCTTTGAGCGGGGCTCCCTCCCATGTTCTATATAGATGAATCAAATTGTAAGCCCTAGTGGGCAGGATTCATCTAATTAGATTGTGAGCTCCTTTGAGCAGGGCTCTCTCCCCTGTTCTGTATAGATGAATCAAATTGTAAGCCCTAGTGGGCATGATTCATCTAATTAGATTGTGAGCTTCTTTGAGCAGGGCTCTCTCCCCTGTTCTGTATAGATGAATCAAATTGTAAGCCCTAGTGGGCAGGATTCATCTAATTAGATTGTGAGCTTCTTTGAGCGGGGCTCCCTCCCATGTTCTGTATAGATGAATCATATTGTAAGCCCTAGTGGGCATGATTCATCTCATTAGATTGCAAACTCCTTTGAGCGGGGCTCCCTCCCATGTTCTGTATAGATGAATCAAATTGTAAGTCCTAGTGGGCAGGATTCATCTAATTAGATTGTGAGCTCCTTTGAGCGGGGCTCCCTCCCATGTTCTGTATAGATGAATCATATTGTAATCCCTAGTGGACAGGATTCATCTCATTAGATTAAGAGCTCCTAGGAGCAGGGATCCCTCCCCTGTTCTGTATAGATGAATCATATTGTAAGCCCTAGTGGGCAGGATTCATCTCATTAGATTGTAAGCTCCTAGGAGCAGGGCTCTCTCCCCTGTTCTGTATAGATGAATCATATTGTAAGCCCTAGTGGGCAGGATTCATCTAATTAGATTTTGAGCTCCTTTGAGCAGGGCTCTCTCCCCTGTTCTGTATAGATGAATCATATTGTAAGCCCTAGTGAGCAGGATTCATCTCATTAGATTGTAAGCTCCTTTGAGCAGGGCTCCCTCCCATGTTCTGTATAGATGAATCAAATTGTAAGCCCTAATGGGCAGGATTCATCTAATTAGATTGTGAGCTCCTTTGAGCAGGGCTCCCTCCCCTGTTCTGTATAGATGAATCAAATTGTAAGCCCTAGTGGACAGGATTCATCTCATTAGATTAAGAGCTCCTAGGAGCAGGGCTTCCTCCCCTGTTCTGTATAGATGAATCAAATTGTAAGCCCTAGTGGGCAGGATTCATCTCATTAGATTGTAAGCTTCTTTGAGCAGGCTCCCTCCCATGTTCTGTATAGATCAATCAAATTGTAAGTCCTAGTGGGCAGGATTCATCTCATTAGATTAAGAGCTCCTAGGAGCAGGGCTTCCTCCACTGTTCTGTATAGATGAATCATATTGTAAGCCCTAGTGGGCAGGATTCATCTAATTAGATTGTGAGCTCCTTTAAGCAGGGCTCCCTCCCCTGTTCTGTATAGATGAATCAAATTGTAAACCCTAGTGGGCAGGATTCATCTCATTAGATTAAGAGCTCCTAGGAGCAGGGCTTCCTCCCCTGTTCTGTATAGATGAATCATATTGTAAACCCTAGTGGGCAGGATTCATCTCATTAGATTGTGAGCTCCTGGGAGCAGGGCTCCCTCCCCTGTTCTGTATAGATGAATCATATTGTAAGCCCTAGTGGGCAGGATTCATCTCATTAGATTAAGAGCTCCTAGGAGCAGGGCTCTCTCCCCTGTTCTGTATAGATGAATCATATTGTAAGCCCTAGTGGGCAGGATTCATCTCATTAGATTGTAAGCTTCTTTGAGCAGGGCTTCCTCCCCTGTTCTGTATAGATGAATCAAATTGTAAGCCCTAGTGGGCAGGATTCATCTCATTAGATTGTGAGCTCCTAGGAGCAGGGCTCCCTCCAATGTTCTGTATAGATCAATCAAATTGTAAGTCCTAGTGGGCAGGATTCATCTCATTAGATTAAGAGCTCCTAGGAGCAGGGCTTCCTCCCCTGTTCTGTATAGATGAATCATATTGTAATCCCTAGTGGGCAGGATTCATCTCATTAGATTGTAAGCTCCTAGGAGCAGGGCTCTCTCCCCTGTTCTGTATAGATGAATCATATTGTAAGCCCTAGTGAGCAGGATTCATCTCATTAGATTTTGAGCTCCTTTGAGCAGGGCTCTCTCCCCTGTTCTGTATAGATGAATCATATTGTAAGCCCTAGTGAGCAGGATTCATCTCATTAGATTGTAAGCTCCTTTGAGCAGGGCTCCCTCCCATGTTCTGTATAGATGAATCAAATTGTAAGCCCTAATGGGCAGGATTCATCTAATTAGATTGTGAGCTCCTTTGAGCAGGGCTCCCTCCCCTGTTCTGTATAGATGAATCAAATTGTAAGCCCTAGTGGGCAGGATTCATCTCATTAGATTGTAAGCTTCTTTGAGCAGGGCTCCCTCCCCTGTTCTGTATAGATGAATCAAATTGTAAACCCTAGTGAGCAGGATTCATCTAATTAGATTGTGAGCTCCTTTGAGCAGGGCTCCCTCCCCTGTTCTGTATAGACGAATCAAATTGTAAACCCTAGTGGGCAGGATTCATCTCGTTAGATTAAGAGCTGCTAGGAGCAAGGCTCCCTCCCCTGTTCTGTATAGATGAATCATATTGTAAGCCCTAGTGGGCAGGATTCATCTCAATAGATTGTGAGCTCCTTTGAGCAGGGCTCTCTCCCCTGTTCTGTATAGATGAATCAAATTGTAAGCCCTAGTGGGCAGGATTCATCTCATTAGATTGTAAGCTCCTTTGAGCAGGGCTCCCTCCCATGTTCTGTATAGATGAATCAAATTGTAAGCCCTAGTGGGCAGGATTCATCTAATTAGATTGTGACCTCCTTTGAGCAGGGCTCTCTCCCCTGTTCTGTATAGATGAATCATATTGTAAGCCCTAGTGGGCAGGATTCATCTCATTAGATTGTAAGCTCCTTTGAGCAGGGCTCCCTCCCATGTTCTGTATAGATGAATCAAATTGTAAGCCCTAGTGGGCAGGATTCATCTAATTAGATTGTGACCTCCTTTGAGCAGGGCTCTCTCCCCTGTTCTGTATAGATGAATCATATTGTAAGCCCTAGTGGGCAGGATTCATCTAATTAGATTGTGAGCTCCTTTGAGCAGGGCTCTCTCCCCTGTTCTGTATAGATGAATCATATTGTAAGCCCTAGTGAGCAGGATTCATCTCATTAGATTGTAAGCTCCTTTGAGCGGGGCTCCCTCCCATGTTCTATATAGATGAATCAAATTGTAAGCCCTAGTGGGCAGGATTCATCTAATTAGATTGTGAGCTCCTTTGAGCAGGGCTCTCTCCCCTGTTCTGTATAGATGAATCAAATTGTAAGCCCTAGTGGGCAGGATTCATCTAATTAGATTGTGAGCTTCTTTGAGCAGGGCTCTCTCCCCTGTTCTGTATAGATGAATCATATTGTAAGCCCTAGTGGGCAGGATTCATCTCATTAGATTGTAAGCTCCTAGGAGCAGGGCTCTCTCCCCTGTTCTGTATAGATGAATCATATTGTAAGCCCTAGTGGGCAGGATTCATCTAATTAGATTTTGAGCTCCTTTGAGCAGGGCTCTCTCCCCTGTTCTGTATAGATGAATCATATTGTAAGCCCTAGTGAGCAGGATTCATCTCATTAGATTGTAAGCTCCTTTGAGCAGGGCTCCCTCCCATGTTCTGTATAGATGAATCAAATTGTAAGCCCTAATGGGCAGGATTCATCTAATTAGATTGTGAGCTCCTTTGAGCAGGGCTCCCTCCCCTGTTCTGTATAGATGAATCAAATTGTAAGCCCTAGTGGACAGGATTCATCTCATTAGATTAAGAGCTCCTAGGAGCAGGGCTTCCTCCCCTGTTCTGTATAGATGAATCAAATTGTACGCCCTAGTGGGCAGGATTCATCTCATTAGATTGTAAGCTTCTTTGAGCAGGGCTCCCTCCCATGTTCTGTATAGATCAATCAAATTGTAATTCCTAGTGGGCAGGATTCATCTCATTAGATTAAGAGCTCCTAGGAGCAGGGCTCCCTCCACTGTTCTGTATAGATGAATCATATTGTAAGCCCTAGTGGGCAGGATTCATCTAATTAGATTGTGAGCTCCTTTAAGCAGGGCTCCCTCCCCTGTTCTGTATAGATGAATCAAATTGTAAACCCTAGTGGGCAGGATTCATCTCATTAGATTAAGAGCTCCTAGGAGCAGGGCTTCCTCCCCTGTTCTGTATAGATGAATCATATTGTAAACCCTAGTGGGCAGGATTCATCTCATTAGATTGTGAGCTCCTGGGAGCAGGGCTCCTTCCCCTGTTCTGTATAGATGAATCATATTGTAAGCCCTAGTGGGCAGGATTCATCTCATTAGATTAAGAGCTCCTAGGAGCAGGGCTCTCTCCCCTGTTCTGTATAGATGAATCATATTGTAAGCCCTAGTGGGCAGGATTCATCTCATTAGATTGTAAGCTTCTTTGAGCAGGGCTTCCTCCCCTGTTCTGTATAGATGAATCAAATTGTAAGCCCTAGTGGGCAGGATTCATCTCATTAGATTGTGAGCTCCTAGGAGCAGGGCTCCCTCCAATGTTCTGTATAGATCAATCAAATTGTAAGTCCTAGTGGGCAGGATTCATCTCATTAGATTAAGAGCTCCTAGGAGCAGGGCTTCCTCCCCTGTTCTGTATAGATGAATCATATTGTAATCCCTAGTGGGCAGGATTCATCTCATTAGATTTTGAGCTCCTTTGAGCAGGGCTCTCTCCCCTGTTCTGTATAGATGAATCATATTGTAAGCCCTAGTGAGCAGGATTCATCTCATTAGATTGTAAGCTCCTTTGAGCAGGGCTCCCTCCCATGTTCTGTATAGATGAATCAAATTGTAAGCCCTAATGGGCAGGATTCATCTAATTAGATTGTGAGCTCCTTTGAGCAGGGCTCCCTCCCCTGTTCTGTATAGATGAATCAAATTGTAAGCCCTAGTGGGCAGGATTCATCTCATTAGATTGTAAGCTTCTTTGAGCAGGGCTCCCTCCCCTGTTCTGTATAGATGAATCAAATTGTAAACCCTAGTGAGCAGGATTCATCTAATTAGATTGTGAGCTCCTTTGAGCAGGGCTCCCTCCCCTGTTCTGTATAGACGAATCAAATTGTAAACCCTAGTGGGCAGGATTCATCTCATTAGATTAAGAGCTCCTAGGAGCAGGGCTTCCTCCCCTGTTCTGTATAGATGAATCATATTGTAAACCCTAGTGGGCAGGATTCATCTCATTAGATTGTGAGCTCCTGGGAGCAGGGCTCCCTCCCCTGTTCTGTATAGACGTATCAAATTGTAAACCCTAGTGGGCAGGATTCATCTCATTAGATTAAGAGCTCCTAGGAGCAGGGCTTCCTCCCCTGTTCTGTATAGATGAATCATATTGTAAACCCTAGTGGGCAGGATTCATCTCATTAGATTGTGAGCTCCTGGGAGCAGGGCTCCCTCCCCTGTTCTGAATAGATGAATCATATTGTAATCCCTAGTGGGCAGGATTCATCTCATTAGATTAAGAGCTCCTAGGAGCAGGGCTCTCTCCCCTGTTCTGTATAGATGAATCATATTGTAATCCCTAGTGGGCAGGATTCATCTCATTAGATTGTAAGCTCCTAGGAGCAGGGCACCCTCCCCCTTATTTCTCTACAGAGATATATATGATCCAGGACGAAAATCGACTGCCATATGTGGAGTCAGGAAGGAATTATTTTTCCCTCTTTGAGGATAATGGAATGTCTCTGAGGGTTTTTTTTTGCCTTTCTCTGGATCTTTAAGATGAGTAACTCTGAAGCCAGATCACCGAGAGCTCAAACAGGACCGAACAATGGATATTATTACCAGAAATACTGGTGAATTTCACCTGTATGGACCAACAAACATTTCAACCTTACAAGTTATCTCTGCAGCCCCTTAATGCCCAGAGGGAAGGGCAGTCCTCGCAGCCATGGTTCCCCAGAGGTTTCCTCCACAGGGGGGTTTTTCCTCTCCTGAGCGCTGAAGGATGACTCTTCGTGAGTCCAGGGGTATCCGCTATCATGGTTCTCTTATAGAACAAGTGTGTAAAAGACATAGGACAATGTTCAAACATATGTTCCTATTTTATGCAGAATAACAAATGTATGTTTTAATTTGAAATAAAACATCAGTAATATTTCATTTCTGAATATTGTTAAATAAAAAAAAAATTGAAAATAAACTGTGTGATTCTTGTTTATATTAAGCTGCACACACTCAAACACAATGATGAAATTAGGTATAACTAGGTAACTGGTTGGTTATCAATGGAGTTCGGGGAGAATGGGGAGGTGATGATTGTGAGAGGACGGATAGGGCTCCGGCCACACCTCCAGTCCCATCAGAGCCTGATTTTGGGTAGAGTGACTGGGAGAACAAATAGCTTCCTGCTGGTCTGCATGGTCACCCCCCATAAGCTAAGACTAGGGGGTGCCCATAAGAAGCACACGCACAGGGGCCCTGGAGTCCTATTGGAGGCCCTGAGTACCACGGATACAGACTGCCAGCTGATATACGGAGGAGGTTTGTTTATAACCAATCAGTGGTTCAGCAGGACATGAGCCGTCCCCATGCCGCAATACTCTTTGGTGTTATCTCATGTTAGGAATTCTGGGATAGTGGTTTATTCTGTAAAAATACCAGATGGAAATAAGAATGGAAGGAAGGGTCACATGACTACTAGTTAATCATTATGAATACAGGTAGAGTTAAGGGTTATTTTACCTGGAAAAGCATTAACCGGATAATAAAGAAAATCAGAAAGGAGGACTGTAAATAATTGCTGCTATTTGGTGATAATTTCATGCACACAGATATGATCAGAAAGTGTCTCCTTCAGTTACTGTGAGGAGCTCTGCTTGACAACTGTCAGGAGGAGAGGAATGCCGGGGGTAGTAACTGGAAAGACTGGGGTCTATTTATAATTCAGTATATTTAAGTCAAAGTGCTTCAAAATATAAAACAAAAATCCCTTATTCAGACAGTATAGTCGCATGTATATAGTGTATAATGTAAGTGACTGGAATGTGACACTGCTGAAGGCAGTAGAAGTGGCGTCAGACACCACCGTATAAATCTAAGTCCCACCACTAATATACATACACATACATACGTATATATACATATATAAGAAAAGTTATGTAACAATATGTATCTTGTAAACAGAAATATTAAGCTCCTGCCGCAGTTTTTGTGCTTACATTAATGCCAGTGCAAATTCGGAACGCTTCAGCTATGGTATCAGCAGAGCGTTGGCGACTTTTATGCACCATGCACATTAGCAGTCGTTGACCCCGCAGTTTGATTTTACGTGGTCTTCCGCTTCGTGGCTGAGTTGCTGTTGCTAAACACTTCTACATTCTAATAATATCACTTACAGTGGACTGTGGAATATCCATCAGGGATGAAAATTCATGAACCGTCTTATTGTAAAAGTGGCATCCTATCACAGTACCACGCTTGACATCACAGAGCTCTTCAGAACGACCCATTTTTATCACAAATATTTGCAAATGGAGACTGCATGGCTAGGTGCTTGATTTTATACACCTCTGGCAACGGGTCTGATTGAAACACCTCAATTTAATGATTAACAGGTGTGGCCAAATACTTTTGTCCATATAATAAATATATATATATATATATATATATATATATATATATATATATATTTCCAGAAACAATTGGACTAACAGAACCCCATAGAATATTTAGTTTTTAAATGATAAAAACTACTGAAATGCTACATCTTGTAATGTCACACTGTAACTGTTCTGCAATAAATGCACTGTTACATTGTACTAACAGTGGACAGAGATCTATGCAGGGTAATATTTATTTGCAATTACTCAGCCAGTCCTAATGACTGCAGTGCCATCTAGTGGTGATAATAGCTTATGTATATTACAGCTGGGTTACAGAGTAGAGGGCAAACTAGAGCTAGTTAGAAATCCTAAACAAGGCATATGTGAACGGATTACAGTTTATATTAACATTCTATATAGGTATCTGAGGAAGTTACTAAAATTAAACAGTTTAATTCATGTGAGAAGTAACCTCTGTAAGGTAGATGATGTAACAAGGTCTATACCAACACATTAAACTCATTATTAATATTTTCTCTATGATGTCGCTACAAAAACTTAAATATATTGACCTAGTCTCAGATATTCTGGTTATAATCCAGCCAGTTGCCATTTATCCATAATTCCCAGGAACAGAACTGTGTGTTTTGAAGATTTATTCAAGAACATTTTATCCCTTACGTGGTCCCCGTATTCTTCAAACTGATTAACGACATAATATTACACCTCTTCTCTCTGCACGTTCATGATATATTCTTATTTTTTGGGTCTAGAAAGACAGTTTTATTGAATGGGAATATTGAAAATAGTCCAGGTGTATTATGATTACAATAATAGGGTTGTCTACTTCTGAATAAGTGATTATCACGCAGTAGTGCTCCTCCTTCCCAATTAGAGATTTGACAAGTTCCCCTTGGATGCCAATTTGATCTGACAGATCATATCATTTGGGGCTAATACTATTGGCGAAATCGTTTGATCTACAAATTCCAAATAGACCAGATAACCAGCTTACATGAGTTGACTAATTCCTGTGCTTTATAGAGGAATCAATCAGGTCACAGTCCTCAGTTGCAATCCCCGATCAGAGATCATCAGTATTAGTCCTGTACCAGAGATTACCTTCTTCAGTAGCAGTCGCCAATCAGAGATCACCATGCTCAGTAGCAGCCCCGAACCAGAGATCACCTTCCTCAGTAGCAGTCCCAAATCAGAGATCACCATGCTCAGTAGCAGTCTCCAATCAGAGATCACCGTGCTCAGTAGCAGTCCCGAACCAGAGATCACCGTGCTCAGTAGCGGTCCCAAATCAGAGATCACCATGCTCTGTAGCAGTTCCCAATCAGAGATCACCGTGCTCAGTAGCAGTCCCCAATCAGAAATCACCGTGCTCAGTAGCAGTCGCCAATCAGAGATCACCGTGCTCAGTAGCAGTCCCCAATCAGAAATCACCGTGCTCAGTAGCAGTCGCCAATCAGAGATCACTGTGCTCAGTAGCAGTCCCCAATCAGAAATCACCGTGCTCAGTAGCAGTCGCCAATCAGAGATCACCGTGCTCAGTAGCAGTCCCCAATCAGAAATCACTGTGCTCAGTAGCAGTCGCCAATCAGAGATCACTGTGCTCAGTAGCAGTCCCCAATCAGAAATCACTGTGCTCAGTAGAAGTCGCCAATCAGAGATCACCGTGCTCAGTAGCAGTCCCCAATCAGAGATCACCGTGCTAGTAGCAGTCCCCAATCAGAAATCACTGTGCTCAGTAGCAGTCGCCAATCAGAGATCACCGTGCTCAGTAGCAGTCCCCAATCAGAAATCACTGTGCTCAGTAGCAGTCGCCAATCAGAGATCACTGTGCTCAGTAGCAGTCCCCAATCAGAAATCACCGTGCTCAGTAGAAGTCGCCAATCAGAGATCACTGTGCTCAGTAGCAGTCCCCAATCAGAAATCACTGTGCTCAGTAGCAGTCGCCAATCAGAGATCACTGTGCTCAGTAGCAGTCGCCAATCAGAGATCACTATGCTCAGTAGCAGTCGCCAATCAGAGATCACCATGCTCAGTAGCAGTCGCCAATCAGAGATCACCATGCTCAGTAGCAGTCCCCAATCAGAGATCACCGTGCTAGTAGCAGTTGCCAATCAGAGATCAAAGTCCTCAGGAGTAGTCCGCAATTAGAGGTCACCTACATGAGACCTCATGTTGCCTCATTAAAGGTGCATCTGCCAATATGATAATCACTGATACTTGTTTGCATAGTGCGGCTGTGTGTAATGTTTAGGCAGAATGTATTTACACCATGATTCAAATGGAAATGTATCTTGAGATCCACTTTATTTACATGCAAGTTGCATCCGAACATAATGCAGGCCCACGATGAATAAATAAATCTTATTATTTTCTTGTATTATCTACCAGATCTGTAGTATCTAGCATAATATGGCTTTAAATATTTAAAGCCTCTGACATTTGTTTTTCCCTACAGTGAGGTAGATGCACAAAGACCAACGCATCAGGATATACTAAAATCCAGGTAGGAATAAGACTTCTCACCATGAAACTCTCCTGTTACAGCCAGATGTGTGCTTACGTATTGTTCTACACACATTTTAATGTCATTTTTCCCCACTTGTACACTAATTCAAACAGATCTGTTGTGTGATGTTTCCAATTTCCCCCTCCAATAAAATTGTATAGAAACAAATGGTTGATACTCAAGTGACAAAAAAAAAGTTTGGTGTATAAACTTTGTTTCATATAGAGATGCGTTTGACACATCAATCTTCTAGCATCAGTGAGACATGCAGCCCTGTCCTCATGAACACATCACTCATCTCCTGATATACTCTGTACTGCTGGGGACCCTGCTCCTTCCACTATATGACTCTCAGTCTGTGGTTTCCTGCTGCCTCCATTCCTCTCCTCACATCATGTCACTGCCCCTGTCACATGCAGCCCTGTCCTCACTAACATATCACTCATCTCCTGATATACTCTGTGCTGCTGGGGACCCTGCTCCTTCCACTCTATAACTCTCAGTCTGTGGCGTCCTGCTGCCTCCATTCCCCTCCTCACATCATACCACTGCCCCTGTCACATGCAGCCCTGTCCTCACTGACACATCACTCATCTCCTTATATACTCTGTGCTACTGGGGAACCCTGCTCCTTCCACTATATAACTCTCAGTCTGTGGCTTCCTGCTGCCTCCATTCCCCTTCTCACATCATGTCACTGCTCCTGTCACATGCAGCCCTGTCCTCACTAACACATCACTCATCTCCTGATATACTCAGTGCTGCCGGGGGACACTGCTCCTTCCACTATATAACTCTCAGTCTGTGGCTTCCTGCTGCCTCAATTCCCCTCCTCACATAATGTCACTGTCCCATGCAGCCAGGAACAGATTTAGACCAAATGGAGAAATGGACAAAACCCATGATGAGATGTCCTACACTTAGTGATGGACCAGCAAGCAGCTCATTGTAATTTCCGATGCCACATATCCAGACCGCCCATGTAGCAGGGTGCTGAAGCACATAAAACTTTTCGGAAAGTGTGGTCACACTTATTGGGGTTTGAAAAAAAAAAAAGAAATGACTGTAGTATTTAATAACTATATATTTAATATGAAATTATATCTGTTTGTGGTGTGCACGGTGGATGGTGCTACAGTGTGGTGGGGGCATTAGGGCAGCACCACAGCATACAGTTTTGAGCAGACATTGTCAATGATGTGTGAGCTGGAGAAGGCGGGATGCATTATGGGGCATCAGTGGAGGAGTTGCTAAAATTGACTACACATAATTCTCCTGTCTGGTCACTGGTCACTGTTTGGCATTGGTCATGCTGTGTAAATGAAAAAGACAGGTTTAAATAACCAAACCTCTCCCTTTGGTCTAATTGCTCCATTAGACCACCTATCTGTGTTCAGCCTAGGAGTTTTACTGTGTAAGGACTTAACCCTGTAAACGGCCTTCTCCTGGAGACTGTCAGCTGTATAGCTAATTCCTCTCTTAGAGGCCTGTCACAATATCTATATACAACGTAAACCGTATATAGTGCGAAGCATAAAATGCTGACCCGTATATGGTTCCAAATATACAAAGTTGAGCCACATCTTGTGCTAAATATAAGATACTGAGCTAGATCAGGTGCTAGTTATAGTATGCAGAGCCACATCCACTGCCACGTCTGTCTACAATGCAGAGCCAGATCTGGTGTGAGGTCTAATATACTGAGCTTTATCTTAAGAGTATATCCAGTTACTATGTGAAAGGATTGTTAGGAAAAGGGGTTGCTGTATTAAACATTTTTCAAGTAATGCTTTTATTTATTTTTTTAAGAAGCTCAGAGCCCTTCTTTCCTGGCAATGGTCTGGTTTGCTTAGTCCAAATGCCAGCTCCGCATTCAGCCCTGCCTCCCACAAAATCAGCACACGCTTCATTCGAAATACTATGTGCTGCTGTGAGCATTCCAATGGTCTAATTGGCTACAGTTAGTTCTATCCGCGCCCCACTTCAAAACTGGCGGAACACAGACATGCAGGAAATGAAGATTGCTAACAAAAGGTGCTCTGACCTTAGCTGAACACACTTAAAAGTCTTCATTAACATGCACCTGTCACCTACACACTGGAGCAGTGGCCATTTTGTCGGCTACACTAATATTCATAAGAATACATCCTTTTCTGGCCCTTTAAATCGGCCTGTATGCTGGATTTAGTTATATTTTCCATCCAGGAAGCATCCTGGAAATCAGTCATTACTTCACATTTCTTTCCTCTTGCTATCTCAAAGTATTCCGAAGCTTCAATCATTTGGAATTTCACTATTCTGTGATCTCTGGAGAGACGGTTTGGAGTTTAGTTCAGAACTGCGTCCTGCACGGATAACAGAATCTTCCCAGGGAGCTCGTTCCCATGTATCAGCTGCACACAGCGAGCGGCCTTATCATTCTTATGGAAGTGGGTGTTTGAAAAGTTTGATTATTATGGCTATTAATAATAGTTTTCTAATTTGTTCGCAGGGTTCTATACTCCTTTCCTAACTTACCATTAACTATAATATATCCTTAGATTTAGCAATCAGTAGAGTTTTTATTTTATACACCAAGTTTGCTCACTAGCGCAAATGAAAAACTAAGAACCTTCGTGATCGCTCATAAAGGACAGAACCATCCTTTAACAAACGAATGCACAGGATGAGGGAGTTGTTTATCCTTAGGTGCAACCTGAAATCTGCATTCAATGGAATGGGTGAACATATACACCATAAATTAAGTTTAAAGCAGATCTGTAACATGTTCCTCTTTACAGAAATAAATTCAATAAATGAGTATTTACCAGTCAAGTGCGGAATGGTTTAATGCATTCTACTGAAAACTGTAGAGGTCCAATTATATATCGGTCATTTCCTGACTATCGTTTGCTTCCCATGTTTATAAAGACTTTCATGAACAGTAAATGACAAGCTACACTCATGTCTACTCGCTCTGTTAGTAATACAAAGTAACAGAGACAATCCCAGTGCTTTACAAGTCAAGTGAGCTGCATTTTATTTCAAGCACCAAAACAGAGTACAATAAAAACTCAGTAAGAGACGCAACAATGTAAAATGTGGTTATAACAATGCTAAGATCATAGGGGACAGACAAGAACACTGAAAAACTTCAAAGGGGACATTGAGAAGGAAAAGTCCTGATAAAAGAATGGAATGAGAGATGTAAAAGAGAAATATGCAGTTTTCATAAATAGGGATTATTATTTTATTTATTTTCTATACAGTTACTAAAACATGGATATACATCATTCTGCATTCATCATTTCCGTTCTTGAATATTTGCATGGGTTTACCATATCCAGACAACTGTAGCTTATTCATTTGCTTTCTAAATATATTGCTTTAGTTTTTGTTTCATCAAAGCTAAACAGTGTTGTTCTTTAATTATCCACATTAACCCATCATTGCCCACCTACATGGTCAAGAGGTTCAGCTGTTGTTCAGACAAAGCACCAGACCGGGGAACAAATGTGATCTAAGTGACTTTGACCGTGAAATGATTTTTGGTGTCAGACGGGGTGGTTTGAGTATCTCAGTAACTGCTGATGTCCTGGAGTTTTGACGCACACCAGTATCTAGAGTTTACAGAGAATGGTGCACAAAACAAAAAAATCCAGTGAGCGGCCATTACGTGGGTGAAAACTCCTTGTTAATGAGAAAGGACAGAGGAGAATGTCAGGTCTGGTTTAAGCAGATAGAAAGGGGAAAGATATTCCAATAATGCATTACATCAGTGGTATACAGAAGAGCATCTTTGAAAGCACAGCACGTTGAACCTTGAAGTGGATGGGCAGCAGAAGACCACACCGGGATCCACTATTGTCAGCTAAAAACAGGAAACTGAGGCTACAGTGGGCACAGGATCCCCAAAACTGGCCAAGTAAAGCTTAGTGAAAACATCCACTGGTCTGTCAGATCTCAATTTCTGCTGCAATATGCAGACAGTAAGGCTGATTAATACTAACTGAGCATTGTTTAAATGCCTCAGCCTACCTGAGTATTGATACTGACCTTGTGCATCCTCCTATGGCCACAGTCTACCCGTATTCTAATGGCTACTACCAGCAGGATAACACACCATGTTACAAAGCAGGCGTCATCTCACTCTGGTCCCACGAACATAATAATGAGTTCAGTCTGCTCCAATGGCCACAGTCACCATACCTCAGTCCAATAGAGCACCTTCGGGATGTGGTGGAACGGGAAATGAGTGCGCAGCCGACGCATCTGCAGCAACTGCGTAATGCTATCATGTCAACACGGACCAGAATAATTAAGAAATGTTTCCAGCACCTTGTTCAATCCAAGCCAGAAGAATTCGGCTGTTCTGGGAGCAAAGGAGAGTTTTAACAATTACCAGAGAGTTGTACCTAATAAAGCGGCCAACTAAGAGCATATTAATGCACAAGTCATAATATACTTAGCTCAATGTTCATATACAGTTCCCCCGCAGTAGCCATATATTAGCACCGCAGTTTCAATATACATAATACTCTATGTTGTAATTTCCACATATTACCAGTCTTCACCAACATATTTACACGATCTTCCGATATGCGCTGCCCACTTGATCTGCAGCCAACTTTTTCTAACATGTGCTACCAACCTGCAGTGGTAAAGAATGATTGAAACGTGACTCTGCACACTTTCTGCTTGGCCAGCATATGGAGATTTAAAAGTCAATAAAAATGTAACTTTGAAGCTAGAGGCCCAGGACTTGGGTGTGCTCATACCTATCATTATTTATGTACCCAGAGAGATTTGAAAAATGAACAAATAAATACAATTTTAAGCAGTATAGAGTACATCCTGCAATATAACTATTTTTGGTACAAAGGAGACTTTTACAACCAATTAACTGGCACGGCGATGGGCACACGTTTCGCACCCTACTATGGGAAACTATTTGTTGCAAAATGGGAGAATGATCAAATCTGGTCAAACATCCTTTACATAAATCGGATCATATTTTGGCAAAAGTATATGGATGATGTGTTCTTTATTTGGGATGGCAAGATGAACTACAGGATTTCCTTGCACACATCAATCTCAACAACCCTTAATTTAACTCTCACACTAGCAAAGAACAGGAGACCTTTTTGGATCTTGGAAGCTTTGTTGAGGAATAAAAAAAGAACCACATAAAACCAGTGGACAATAACTTTCTATTAGCCAGACGCAACCATCACTCAAACTGGATCAAAAATATTCCAGGACACCAATTTCATAGACTCAAAGAGAACAAAAACAATGTGAAGATCTGAAAGAAAATCCTGGAGAGAAGGTACAACAAAGAAACAGTACAAAGAGTTTTAGAAAAGGTAAAAACAAAAGATAGAAGTGAACTCCTCCAATATAACCCCCCCCCCCCCCCCCCCCCCCGAAAAAAAAAAAATGGAAACCAAATTCACAACTCAGCATGATAGCAATACAAAGATTATAGAAAACATGATAATAAACCACTGGCATACAATAAAAATGGATGAGTAAATCAATGCATTTTTGACAGATCGCCCAAGAATCATTTACAGAAAAGCAAGAAGTCTACGCAATATCATCACAAACAGTTTTATACTGTTATACCATGAAATACAACTATAAAACAAAATGGGTATTTTTTCTGCAATAACAACCTGATCTCCACTATCACACCAGTTTTGATTAATGATTTAAAAACACTTCACCGTTAGGTCTTAATCTGGACTTTTACCTTGGCTCTTTTTTGCCACAATAATATATACTATAATAATTTCCTCCAGGGGCCTAATTCATCAAAGAACATAAATGCCGATTTTGGGCGTATAATCCGCAAATTTAATCTTCGTATGCCCAAAACCGGACCATACGCAACTAAACGCAGCAACGTTCAATTCATCTTCGTACACAAATGATACTTACTACAGCTTTTTGGGAGGGAACGGGGCGACAAAGGGGCGTTCGCTCCTGGTCAATGTACAGTAGGGGGCGGGCCAAACTCAAGCACGTCCGATTCAAGGTTTGGGCATCTCAAGGTTTCTTGTTTTTCTGCCGTGTCTCTTGGCTCCAGCTACAGGGTCAATTTAAGTTCTGATCAATAGTGATGACTGTCTCCTATGCATGCTATAACATGTGTTTGCAATCAGGAGCAACTGTAAAAATGTATTTTATGTTCAGTGGACATTAAGAACATAATAGTAAATGTATTTCATGGAGGGGTATATGAATGTCTACATTATTAACAGGTGACGTTAATTGAATAGGTTTTTGTATTTCTGTGCATCCTTTTGCAAATTTATTTTCCACCTAGGTTTTGTATGTATCGTGCAGTGTGTCAGTGTAGTAGAATAGAACAGACTTACACCCAAATTCATCAGCGCACATATCTTCATATCCGTTCCCTGTTGAATTTGGGAGTACGCAGAGCCGATTTATGGGCGTTATAAAACAAACGCACATTACGTTCAGTATGCGTGCCTTGCGGAATCAGACCCCTTATCTAATTTTCTCCCTAGATTTTTACGCTCTAACTGAATTATAGACTGATGAATATTATAAGCTTCTACATATTATATAAATACTGCACTAATAAAGAGTTTTCATTTTTTTTCGTACACAAATGATACTTACTACAGCTTTCTGGGAGGGAACGGGGCGACAAAAGGGCGTTCGCTCCTGGTCAATGTACAGTAGGGGGCGGGCCAAACTCAAGCACGTCCGATTCAAGGTTTGGGCTTCTCAAGGTTTCTTGTTTTTCTGCCGTGTCTCTTGGCTCCAGCTACAGGGTCAATCTAAGTTCTGATCAATAGTGATGACTGTCTCCTATGCATGCTATAACATGTGTTTGCAATCAGGAGCAACTGTAAAAATGTATTTTATGTTCAGTGGACATTAAGAACATAATAGTAAATGTATTCCATGGGGGGGTATATGAATGTCTACATTATTAACAGGTGACGTTAATTGAATAGGTTTTTGTATTTCTGTGCATCCTTTTGCAAATTTATTTTCCACATAGGTTTTGTATGTATCGTGCAGTGTGTCAGTGTAGTAGAATGGAACAGACTTACACCCAAATTCATCAGCGCACATATCTTCATATCCGTTCCCTGTTGAATTCGGGAGTAAACAGAGACACGATTTATGGGCGTTATAAAACAAACGCACATTACGCTCAGTATGCGTGCCTTGCGGAATCAGACCCCTTATCTAATTTTCTCCCTAGATTTTTACGCTCTAACTGAATTATAGACTGATGAATATTATAAACGTCTACATATTATATAAATACTGCACTAATAAAGAGTTTTACATTTTTTTTTTATTGAGAACTGTATTTAAAGACCTATTTCTACATCTTACAGTTCTTCAACCTCACCACAATATCATCCGTTCTTCAACCTCACCACAATAATATAGTTGATGAGGTTGAAAAAAAGACACCAGTCCATCAAGTTCAACCTATTTTGGATCTCCTGCGTACCCTTGATTATATTTGAAATTAATCCAGATTAAGCAACCACCAATCTGTTTCAATCGGAAAAATCCCTCCGGACCCAATATTGCAGTCCTAGTTTTTCCCTATATCCACTACTATCCTTCATTTCAATTAGCAGTCGATAGTAACATGCAACTTATATCTCTGAAAGAGCTTTAAACATTGTCTGACTGTATTTTAATTTATACTCATTACATTTCCCTTGACTTATACCTTTGTCACATCTAAATTCTTTATTGATAGCAAAAACCTTTACTACACTTCTTACCACTCCTTTATTTATGGCCTGTGGACTATAAGTTGGACAACACTGTTGTTTATTCTGTACCGGTATCATTCTGCGGAAAAACGGCCGTACGATCCCTTCCGCTAATTCACTTAGAAAATGTATGTATGTAGGATGCTGTGGACCCTTCCTGGTGCCTTAATGATAAAAGATAATAGTACGTGAACGGCATGTTGGAACTTGTTGTTCCCTAAATCTGCTTTACCTTTTCATCGAAATTGCTAGTGACATTTTTATAACGTACGTGGGGTATATTATCCCATACTTATAATAAATCAATGCCAAATTGGGTATTACAAATGATAAACACGCTGTTGTATTTCGCTTCATTACGGAAAGCCAGATTGCCGACCTTGTAGGGTTTCCAGACAGAAAGTAGGAAATTATTAAAGATAATTTTGATTGATCGGGGCAGCTCACGATATAGGCTGCTTTCGTAAAGTACAGATGGAAAAGATACAACGGAGAGCTGTATCAAAACACTATCAATCAACCCCCTCCCCAAAAAGACGAGATCTCTCAGGCTTCGTATAAACAAAAGTTAAATCAAAACCAGATCATCTTGGGTGGTTTAAAATAATACTGGATGTATTTGAGATGTGGAATAGATGTGGCAGAATGGGGAGCATACATATAGGACATGGGTTAAAGGGACAGTGTATTCAGTGTTGTGTACCCGATAGCATCCTTTAATATTATTGGTGAGTGCGTGTGGGTGATGGTGTCACATTGCCTATTATGAAAGACCACAAATAGTATTTTACTAAAGATCGTGAAACTAGTGGTCATATTTACCAAACTCTGAAATATCCAGTGCTAAGATGGTAACACTTTTCTAGACTAA
Organism: Mixophyes fleayi; assembly: GCF_038048845.1. Lineage (NCBI taxonomy): Eukaryota > Metazoa > Chordata > Amphibia > Anura > Limnodynastidae > Mixophyes > Mixophyes fleayi. The sequence goes on from NC_134403.1 coordinate 16,815,226, forward strand.
GTAGCTAAGCGAAAAAGCTACTGTGTAAAAAAAGAAATCTGATGATAAAAGTAGTAACACAAAAATCAGGATAATTGCAGAATCCAGCATAAAATGTAGCAAAATCATTTTGAAAGCAAAACTTCATTGTATATAAAGAAATTGATTAATTTAAATGATGCAAGTTCCATTAAGAGGAATTGTCTACATCTGGTCTGAGTCTGGTTCTCATCCTACCTATCTAATCGCTCTTTCAGTGTTAATTTCTCTGGATCCATCTCTGCTCCGCTTCCTTTATCAGTTGGAGACCACAAGGCTCAGTCCTAGGTCCTCTGCTGTTCTCTATCTACACCACTTCTCTTGGAAAACGAATAAGCTCCTTTGGATTTCAGTATCATCTCTATGCGGATGATACACAAATCTATCTATCCTCTCCTGATCTCTCACCATCTGTGTTGTCTCGCGTTACTGACTGTCTTTCTGCCATTTTGTGGAGATGGTGCCCGAGAAGCGGGCGAAGGTGCCCGCCATCGCTATGCCCCTGGAGGGGCTGAAGATGTGCCTGGCGCCCGGGGAGGGGATGAAGAGTCCCCTGGTAGCTGAGCCCTGCAAGCGGGTGAAGAAAGAAGAGGAGAAGTACTTACCCGTCCATCGATCCAGCGGCGGTGAGTATGACTTTCTTCCTGCAGGTCCCGTGCGCGGGGGAAGGATGAGCCAATCAGGGCTCATCTTTCCCCGCTGGCCAATCAGCGGCCGGATGCGCGAGCCAATCGCGGCTCGCGCCCGGCCATTCAAAAGATTGGCGCCGACGCGAGCCAATCAGCGCTCGCGCCGGCTAATGACGTCACGCCGGCGACTATATAAGTCGCCGGGTGGCGCCATTTTAGGAGAAGTCCGTCGGCGGAGAAGAGGAAGGACGTCTCTTCACGGCGTCCAGGACCAGGACCAGCGGCAGCGGCGGCAGGGGGCCCTTGTAAGGGCCGTGAGCTACCCTGCCGCCAGAAGACTTCAATCAAGTCGCCGGAGCAGTGATCGCCGGCGGGGAGCCCTTGTAAGGGCTGAGAGCGCCTCCGCCAAGCAGCTCTCAACAGCGCCGAACCGGAGAAGAGGCGCCGCCGGTTGGAGGGTCTGGAAGACCCGGAGAAGGCGGAAGAAGACGGCGTGGCAAGCTGAGATACCTGCGCAGAGCAGGTAAGTATACTCAGCGTGAATTCGGGCACTAGGCCCGTGGGCACAGTCGGGCACAAGGCCCGTGGCACCGTGAAGTAGGGGCACAAGGCCCAGGGATCTGGGCACTAGGCCCCAACAAAGTTAGTGGGCCAGTAGGCCATTAGTATATATGATAAAGGGGACAAGCCCCTATTAGCTAGACAGGGGCGTGAGAGCCCAGGTACAAGGGCACAAGGCCCTTAGGTAGTTAGTGGCCTAGAGGCCATAGGAAGGCCAGAGGGCCTGGTTAGGGGCTAGTAGCCCGTATGCTATTAAGGGCACAAGGCCCTCAGTCAGTTAGGGAGGCCACAGGCCTCAGGCAGGGGCTAGGACCCCTAGGTAGTAGGGCACAAGGCCCTAGTTAGTGGGCTCAGAGCCCTGAGGTAGAGAGGGGGCTGAGGCCTGTTAATCAGAGCACAAGGCTCTGTGTGTAGCTGGGCAGAGACCCATGGTGTGTAGGGCATAAGGCCCTGGTGGTGTGTGGTAGAGGCGTGGGAGCCTCGTGAGTGTAGGCGCGGTCCTGTGTGAGGTGAGCACACGTGGTTAGGAGGTACAGTAGAGCGTAGGCTCCTGTGGTGCTGTAGCAACCTGCTGGTTGGCTAGCAGCGGTGTGCTCGGGTAAGTAGCGTGCAAAGTACTGTATACTGTATTTATTCTGTCTGTGCGGCGAGTATAGTTTACATTACGGTATTTTGGGGTGTGCTACATAACTGTGTCCAGGGGCAAGACGTCAGGCCCCCATTAAAGGTAGGCTCTTGTTCCTGTGGTTTTCCTGTGCTAACCCGTGTTGTGGGGACAAGCGTAGTTACCAGCATACACATAGTCAGGGGAGAACACACGTAGTTTCCCTGTCCCTTAGGTCCCCGGGGTCACACTGGTACCCAGAGGGGGTGGCTGAGTGAGTCGGTGGCAGTGCAACACACCTTGAGGCAGTTCCAGGGGCGGCCGTGGTTCTGATCAAGGGTCCTCAAGGCCGGTTCCGTGCAGGTGGACCGGTGGTTCCGGACGTAGGGACACGTGTGAGATACCCGAGTACAGGCAGTCGGGCGGTTCAGTTCGATCGGCTGTTCCGTGCGGCAGTCGGCCCGCGGGTTAGTGTGCTGTTCTACTGAGCCTCAGCCGGGCATAAAGAACTGGTCCTTAGGGTCCGTGAGTGACCCCATAGCAAGAAGGCAGCTTCTTGGTACGACCTGGGTGAGGGGGTTAGGAACCGCCCTCCGGTTTAGGCTGTGAACACCGGCTGGTGTTCCCCGTAGCGTGTAAGTGAGCAGTTCTGTTAGTGCACCACACCTAGTTAGTCCTAGTGTTTTGACTTAGTTGCGTTGCCGACCATTAGAACGTTGTTAGGGTCGGGTCGCTGTTGCAGTCAGTCCAGTTTGGTGGGTGCCATCTTAGTCTCACGGAGAGCGTAGAGGGAGGCTGTGTGTTCTTGTCATCCGCAGGAGTCGGGAAGGTGCAGGAGAACCGGATCGGAAGTGGGAGTGTCCCGGTGAGTATCACGCTCGATTCCCCCTTTCGGTTAGGCCCTCACCGGCAGGTGTGTGAGGTACTTGTGGCGGGATTAGTCCTCGGATTAGTCTTGGCCTTCAGTGCCTGTAGTCCCCCGCGTCTTGGCAAGAACAAAGTGAGGAGGCGGCAAGGAGCTTGGACTGACTGTGCCCTTGTTCTTTGCTGTAGTCTCGGACAGCCCTTACCTGGTAGGCACGGCCGTAATCTCTGCCTCTATCTTAGAGGGACGTGATTGGAGGTGACTGCGGCTGCGGATCTGCTGGGATTGGATCGCAGCTGGGAAATCGGAAGCGGACTGGAGGTGACCATCGTTTACAAGGTGAGTTCTTTTGTGTTGCGTCTGTCCCTGTCTTTCCCCGCAGGGGGCGTTACATTTTGGCGTAGTCGGCAGGATCAACGATGGCTCATCGGGGGATCATTCCGCTGTACGAGGGATACAGCTGTGTCATCTCTCGTGACGAAGTGGCAGCGTTCACGAAGCAAATCCTGGAACGTTGTGAGACAAGGAAGAAGAAGAACAGAGGTACTAAACGGCAACCGGTGGAAGAAATGCTGTGCTGGAAGTGTGGGTTGCCTGGACACTTCGCATACCACTGCCCAGTTGCCGAGGAGCTCTTTGGTGAATGGGAGGACGAAGAAGTCTCCGATGAATGGGAAGACGTAGAAGTCTTCGAGTGGAAGGACGAGGAAGTCTTCCATCAATGGTCTCAAGAGAAGTCGGAGTCTGGAGGGAAGGATCGGCAGAGCCTGCTGACTGTTGGATCGCAGGAGATCGTCTCGTCCAAGCAAGATTCGCGACAGGAATACCCGCGTCAGCCGGATGCTGGAGCCGGGGTATTGGAGACTTCGGATACGTCAGACGACTTGTCCGTGGCTGTGGAAGAGTTGGTCCCTGAGGACGAAGGGAGAACTGAGCAGACCCTCCACGGGGCAACGTTGTGTCCGGAGACATGTGAAGATGTCTGCCCGGTGGTACCTGAGAGGATGGAAGCCATCAGTACCCCGGAAGAGAGAGCTGCTGAAGAAGTACTGCCTGAAGAAGACTGTACTTTAGAGAGCGCAGCTGGAGAGTGGTGGATGTTTTCACCTTCTGAAGAAGCTTCCCGCACAACCGAGGAGGTATCGGACGGATGGGAGGTTCCGGCAGGTGCCGAGGAAGAGACTCCCTGGATACCGACTTCGGGCGAGGAAGTTGCCAGAATGGTGTGGATCCTGCGCGAAAGGGCCTTACCGCGGAGGATCTGGTGGACGCAAGTCAGGGATGCCGGTAAGCGACCCTTGGAGGTGGACGTTGAGGAGAAGACGTCGATTGTGGGGACCACAATGGAAAAAGGCGGCGGAAATGTGGAGATGGTGCCCGAGAAGTGGGCGAAGGTGCCCGCCATCGCTATGCCCCTGGAGGGGCTGAAGATGTGCCTGGCGCCCGGGGAGGGGATGAAGAGTCCCCTGGTAGCTGAGCCCTGCAAGCGGGTGAAGAAAGAAGAAGAGGAGAAGTACTTACCCGTCCATCGATCCAGCGGCGGTGAGTATGACTTTCTTCCTGCAGGTCCCGTGCGCGGGGGAAGGATGAGCCAATCAGGGCTCATCTTTCCCCGCTGGCCAATCAGCGGCCGGATGCGCGAGCCAATCGCGGCTCGCGCCCGGCCATTCAAAAGATTGGCGCTGACGCGAGCCAATCAGCGCTCGCGCCGGCTAATGACGTCACGCCGGCGACTATATAAGTCGCCGGGTGGCGCCATTTTAGGAGAAGTCCGTCGGCGGAGAAGAGGAAGGACGTCTCTTCACGGCGTCCAGGACCAGGACCAGCGGCAGCGGCGGCAGGGGGCCCTTGTAAGGGCCGTGAGCTACCCTGCCGCCAGAAGACTTCAATCAAGTCGCCGGAGCAGTGATCGCCGGCGGGGAGCCCTTGTAAGGGCTGAGAGCGCCTCCGCCAAGCAGCTCTCAACAGCGCCGAACCGGAGAAGAGGCGCCGCCGGTTGGAGGGTCTGGAAGACCCGGAGAAGGCGGAAGAAGACGGCGTGGCAAGCTGAGATACCTGCGCAGAGCAGGTAAGTATACTCAGCGTGAATTCGGGCACTAGGCCCGTGGGCACAGTCGGGCACAAGGCCCGTGGCACCGTGAAGTAGGGGCACAAGGCCCAGGGATCTGGGCACTAGGCCCCAACAAAGTTAGTGGGCCAGTAGGCCATTAGTATATATGATAAAGGGGACAAGCCCCTATTAGCTAGACAGGGGCGTGAGAGCCCAGGTACAAGGGCACAAGGCCCTTAGGTAGTTAGTGGCCTAGAGGCCATAGGAAGGCCAGAGGGCCTGGTTAGGGGCTAGTAGCCCGTATGCTATTAAGGGCACAAGGCCCTCAGTCAGTTAGGGAGGCCACAGGCCTCAGGCAGGGGCTAGGACCCCTAGGTAGTAGGGCACAAGGCCCTAGTTAGTGGGCTCAGAGCCCTGAGGTAGAGAGGGGGCTGAGGCCCGTTAATCAGAGCACAAGGCTCTGTGTGTAGCTGGGCAGAGACCCATGGTGTGTAGGGCATAAGGCCCTGGTGGTGTGTGGTAGAGGCGTGGGAGCCTCGTGAGTGTAGGCGCGGTCCTGTGTGAGGTGAGCACACGTGGTTAGGAGGTACAGTAGAGCGTAGGCTCCTGTGGTGCTGTAGCAACCTGCTGGTTGGCTAGCAGCGGTGTGCTCGGGTAAGTAGCGTGCAAAGTACTGTATACTGTATTTATTCTGTCTGTGCGGCGAGTATAGTTTACATTACGGTATTTTGGGGTGTGCTACATAACTGTGTCCAGGGGCAAGACGTCAGGCCCCCATTAAAGGTAGGCTCTTGTTCCTGTGGTTTTCCTGTGCTAACCCGTGTTGTGGGGACAAGCGTAGTTACCAGCATACACATAGTCAGGGGAGAACACACGTAGTTTCCCTGTCCCTTAGGTCCCCGGGGTCACACTGGTACCCAGAGGGGGTTGCTGAGTGAGTCGGTGGCAGTGCAACACACCTTGAGGCAGTTCCAGGGGCGGCCGTGGTTCTGATCAAGGGTCCTCAAGGCCGGTTCCGTGCAGGTGGACCTGTGGTTCCGGACGTAGGGACACGTGTGAGATACCCGAGTACAGGCAGTCGGGCGGTTCAGTTCGATCGGCTGTTCCGTGCGGCAGTCGGCCCGCGGGTTAGTGTGCTGTTCTACTGAGCCTCAGCCGGGCTTAAAGAACCGGTCCTTAGGGTCCGTGAGTGACCCCATAGCAAGAAGGCAGCTTCTTGGTACGACCTGGGTGAGGGGGTTAGGAACCGCCCTCCGGTTTAGGCTGTGAACACCGGCTGGTGTTCCCCGTAGCGTGTAAGTGAGCAGTTCTGTTAGTGCACCACACCTAGTTAGTCCTAGTGTTTTGACTTAGTTGCGTTGCCGACCATTAGAACGTTGTTAGGGTCGGGTCGCTGTTGCAGTCAGTCCAGTTTGGTGGGTGCCATCTTAGTCTCACGGAGAGCGTAGAGGGAGGCTGTGTGTTCTTGTCATCCGCAGGAGTCGGGAAGGTGCAGGAGAACCGGATCGGAAGTGGGAGTGTCCCGGTGAGTATCACGCTCGATTCCCCCTTTCGGTTAGGCCCTCACCGGCAGGTGTGTGAGGTACTTGAGGCGGGATTAGTCCTCGGATTAGTCTTGGCCTTCAGTGCCTGTAGTCCCCCGCGTCTTGGCAAGAACAAAGTGAGGAGGCGGCAAGGAGCTTGGACTGACTGTGCCCTTGTTCTTTGCCGTAGTCTCGGACAGCCCTTACCTGGTAGGCACGGCCGTAATCTCTGCCTCTATCTTAGAGGGACGTGATTGGAGGTGACTGCGGCTGCGGATCTGCTGGGATTGGATCGCAGCTGGGAAATCGGAAGCGGACTGGAGGTGACCATCGTTTACAAGGTGAGTTCTTTTGTGTTGCGTCTGTCCCTGTCTTTCCCCGCAGGGGGCGTTACAATTTCATCTTGGATGTCTTCTCGCCAACTCAAACTCAGTCTTTCAAAAACTGAATTAATAATATTCCAACCCAAAAACAGAAGCTTCCTGCCTGACATTTCTATTTCTGTTGATAACATGACCATAAATCCCACCCCACAAGCTCGTTGCCTAGGTGTAATCCTTGATTCACAACTGTCATTTATTCCCCACATCAACTCTATATCTAAATCATGTTACATACACCTAAAGAACATTTCCAGAATACGCACATATCTGACACAAGACACCGCAAAAACATTAATTCATGCACTCATCATCTCCCACATCGACTATTGCAATTCCCTCCTTACTGGTCTTCCCAAAGTCAGACTTGAACCCCTACAATCTATTTTGCATGCAGCGGCTAGATTGATTTTCCTTACAAACCGTTATTCCTTTGCTGAGCCACTCTGTCAGTCTCTACATTGGTTGCCTGTATTTCAACGAATCCAGTATAACATTCTTCTACTAACATATAAGGCCATCAATAAAATTGCACCGACATACATTTCCTCACTTGTCTCAAAATATCTCCCTACTCGACACCTCCGTTCTGCACAAGATCTACGTCTCTCCTCCACTCTCATCACATCCTCCCATTCTCGGTTACAGGATTTTTTCCGGGCTGCACCCACTTTGTGGAATTCCCTCCCACGCACAATAAGACTTTCCTCTAGTCTTCAAACCTTCAAGTGTTCACTGAAAACCCACCTCTTCAGACAAGGTTATGATATTCCTCAACCACCATCTTAATTTCCCTAGATTACCCTATTACCATCCACTACACAGCTAATGCAAGACAACAACCTTCTGACCAACTCTGCCACACACACAGCCCACTCAATACTTTTACCTTTGCATTCTAGTTGGTCCATTGGGCAATATGATGTAGCACATGCCCTTGTGTTTCAAACTCCCATTGTCCTATAGATTGTAAGCTTGCGAGCAGGGTTCTCTTACCTCTCTGTCTGTATGTATTACACAGTATTGTGTTATCAATGTTTGTTCCCAATTGTAAAGCGCTACGGAATTTGCTGGTGCTATATAAATAAATGTTGATGATGATGATGATGAGTCAGCAGTAGTTGTCAGTGTAATTTTTAGTGTAATCATAATTTCTCTATATTCTAAATAGAAGTAATAATATATTTTGCGTTATATTTAATGTGTTCTTTCCCGTGAAAGCATAGAGGGTCGCTAAACAAGATCATTCCATGAAAAGAGAACTATTTTGGAGATTTGTAAGGGGGCAAAATAGTTGAAAATTTCATTTTGGGTGGGAAATATATAGACAAAATGGAAATATTTCATAGGCTTTGTTGTTCATAAAATTGCAGTATTAAATACCCATCAAACTGACAAAAATCGACCGCAGATTTATATATTTGCCCCTGGGAATCTTTTGTGGGTCTTACTCCCTACACACACTCCCTAGACAACAGTGAGTTCAGAATTATATGTAGGGAGTGAAGAGGTTTCTTGATGTAACAGTCTGACAATATCATCTGGTCATCACTGAGGGAGCAGCTGGGACTGCTCATGATGATGGACTTTAGAGGCCACAGGGTTGTCCAAACCGTCTGATCCGCTGACAACTCTAATGTGTTTTTAGCACAGTAGAACGGCACTTGTGTGCTTCCAGCATAACAGTTTTATCCACTTTTATATATTGGCTTGAAAATGATAAATCCACCATTAAAGACTTATTTTTGCTAACAAATGGCCATATGGCTACTGGATGGGACTGGCACCCTGGTGTGAGGACCGCACTTCCTAATGGGTTCCTGTAAATCACCCAGGCAGATTGTTGCAACAAAAGCGCAATTATTTCCGTACATGGCAATACAGACCTGCGGGCACACAATCACCAGACAGATGTGATTCTTCGCCGGTACAGCATACACACGCGACAGAAGCACAGATCTTAGTCACCAATCCACGAACCTTCTCAGTACAGTCAAAACACAGGTTATATATCCGTCAATATTCCCACGGAGGTGGAGCGAGTGGTGGGCGGACTAAGGGCAGTAGCCAGGTTATGATAGGTGGGTCAGTGATGAGGCATAACCCTGAGGCTCCTCCCCCTTGGTGGTTGGGTATTGAGGACTCCCTGTGGAGAAAGTACCTAGGAGTCTAATCCAGGGATACCCATATAACAATAACCTGGTAGACTACACAGGAGATAAGTGTATTTGACTTTTTGTAACTTTATTTTTCTGTGTTCGAGGGATCTCAGCCCCTTCGTCATAGTCCCCCCCCAACTTACCATTCTCACATTTTTTCCCTTTCCTTCTCACGCTTACCATTCCTCTCCTCCTTATACTTCTCTCTCTCCCCTCCTCCTGACACTTACTGTCCCCCCCCATCCTTCACCCACTTCCCTTCCCTCTTTTCCCTCCTAATCTCACACTCCCCCCTCTCTCCTGCTCTTATTAGTATTATTAATAATAACATTTAATTATATAGCACCAGCATATTCTGTAGTGCTTTACTACCGGGGAGAAACACAGTAATAAAATAGCAGAATATTGACAAACAGATAAAGAATTAAGAGGTCGCTGCTCCCAAGCTTACAATTGATATTTACTCTCCCCTCAGTCTTACACATAACTCTATCATCCTTCTCACTCCTCTTTTCTCTCACACTGCCCCATCATTCTCCCACAACTCTTCCTTCTCTTACACTCCTAACGCTTTCCTCCTTTTCATGTATGGCATGAACTCAAAAGGACACACACCTTATTCAAAATCTCAAGGAAATATAAAGTGTCCAAAAGATAATATTTAACTGCATATAGCAATGGAGTTAATTATCTTTTTATGATACTGGAGATAGAATGGAGCCAGTTAGTGCCTCGGTTTGACACTCTGGGGCTTGTTTTTAAAAATGTGTCGGTATTTTAGGTAATATATAAAACCCGGGGTAATAGGATAAGCCTTCATCAGAAAATCTTAAAGATGTTTAGGACACTCCAGTTCACATAATAATCAACCACATTGAAAATGTTATCCTTTAAGAAGAGCGTCGTTGGGTAGTAAGGAATGTACCACGGTATCGAATATCTGCAGATTGATTTTTTTCAGCATATTAAACCCATCCTATCAATCACTACTAAGGAACCTTCTTTGTCAGCTTGTTTCACAAGCCAAATTTTTGCCCCACCTTAACAGTTGTAAAGCAACACAATAACAATTGCTCATATTATCATACAAAAACCGCCCAATACCCACAACAACAGATGTAACGTCTCTGGAGGACCAAACTGGCTTTTAGGTTTCAAATTAAACTGTGTTAAACGTTTAACTGTGAGTTAAACTTACAAACTCAGTGAGCAGCAACGTTGAGCCAAAATAAGCTTTCAGCCTCAATAAACTAAATCATTTGCGCATATACATGTCCAAATCAAAAGTATCTTATTTCGTTGAAGGATAGAACGATAGAATGATAAGGCTTTTCTACAGTAACTGTGTGAGTGAACGGGTCCTATGTATTCCAATATCTTCCTGTCTCATCGATCAGCTGAAAGCACGGTTAGCTAGTCTTTTCAGAACTGTCTGTAACAGAACCTGTTACAGACTTGAAATGGACTGGGCCAAGACCTGTAGAACAGCAACACTTCATCATCATCATCATTTATTTATATAGCGCCAACATATTCCGTAGCGCTTTACAATTGGGACAAACATAGTAAACTAATAAACAAACTGGGTAAAACAGACAAAGAGGTGAGAAAGTCCTGCTCGCAAGCTTACAATCTATTGGACAATGGGAGTTTGACACATGAGGTTAAGTCTACATTTGCAGTCGGCCCAGCCAGACTGCAGAGGTAAAAGTATCTCATAAGCTAAATGATCCTGTCAAACAACAATGTTGGTCAATGGGTAGTTGTACAACGGGTAGCAATAGGGTAATGTAGTGAGGTTAAGAGGGTGGTTGAGGGTGTTTCAGCATGTCTGAAGAGGTGGGTTTTCAGAGAACTTCAAGATGGCAAAATAAAGTAATATTAATAAGTAATGCAGTCAAATAGGGATAATTAAAAAAATGACCACAATTTTTTCTGCTGGTCCCCTTCAGCTCTGAAAGGTTATATAATTATGTACTTTTTTCTTTCTCTACCTTACTGTGCATTCACCCAGTGTGGTGGGAGGATATTGTTTGCTGTCATAGGTTAGTCTATTGAACATGAGTATCCAAATATTAGTATTCTAGTGTGACTGGATCACTGATAAATAACTTTTGTTATGAATTTATTTGAAGGAAATAGCGCAGGCTGCTGATTTATATAAATTGCCAATGCACTTATTTTTAATATTGTGTATGTTTTGATATACGGAAATCTTTAATTTCTGAGACCAGGGGAAGAAATTTGTCTTTTGATTAACCTTGCTATAGGATATGCCTATTTCTGATGTATATATCTGATACAATGAGCCTTTGTTTACAAAGCCTCTTGTGTATTGTGATGTGGGAAACAAGCTGGTTTTTGGTTTTTGTTGTTCTGTGTGAATATGTATTCCGAACGGTCTGATGAAAGGCCCCATGTTAATTAGATCTTTTGATGTGTGAAGGTCCAACATTGAAGGCAGGAACTTTTAATTAAGACTGGCTCCTGGATTCTCTGCATCTGAAAACCAGATGCAGGACGTCACAGCGTTTCTAGAATTTCACATATAAGTGTAAATATTGCTAGATTTCCAATGCATGTAAATTCATGTTTGTGTAAATAGAGCACATCCTGATGCTAAAAATAGCATGTGTCTGAACTGTATAAAAGATGAGCTGTGTGAGCATGTAATGTATCATTCTTCTGATTTTCATCTGACCTGATGACACTTGTACCTTTCACCAGTGTGTGAGAGCAAATAAACATCTTGCTTCAAGATCTGCTTGAAAACATCTTCAATATTGCTGTATTCCTGGGATCTGCAGATTAGACCCAAAATCAAATCCGTTCTCCGGCTGTCTGAGGTTTGGACCCAAGCGTTTCCAGTACCACTGCTCTGCCTGCTACCCAGCAGCCCTGGTCAATGTGATAGGCCAGAGGGGATCCATTCACAGCAACCCTGATCTATAGTGAGAGGTCAGGAGTTACCAGCCCAGGTACACCAGCAACGAGATACACTAGTAGCGTCAGTTATCCAGAAGGAACGTGGTCCTGAGAGCCTTAGGAGCTCAGTGGTGGCAGCAGGCCCCTCCCACTGCAGCAGGAGGGGCGTATTCGCAATAACGAAAGGGGGCGGTGGCAAAGTAAGCCCAGCCGATTCCCAGCAGCAACAGACAGGGTGGGATATACGGTCCATCCTGTCGCATCTTGTAAAAAAAAAGAGTATCCCAGACAGTGTTTACCAAAGCAATGCCTAACGACTTCTTCCCAAAACAACAGCTCTTTCAAGTGGTAAGGTAAAACATTTATAATAATGGCGGTGATGGATTTTGTAAAAATAAAGTAGCCATCCCATGCACCACCTGCAGGGGCGAGGAAAGGCTCAAAATCAGGGCCACTTCTTATGTGCACAGGTTCTGCTTCAGCTCGCACTAGAATTCCCAGTACAAAAGTAAGTGCCCACCAAGGCCATGTTTCTGTATCTTCTCACGTATCACTTTCAAATTTTATGTATACGTGTAACCCTCTTACCTTTCCTCGTTCCAGCGCTGTCTCCTCCGTGCTGTGATCGGCGCTTCCGGGAAGTAGGTCACATGACTCGACTGTCAGGGCGGATTTTTGGAATCTGCCTATATAAAATCTCAGCATTGACACTTGCTCAGTGTGTGTCTGACTCCTCTGTGCTGCTGCTCGTGTGGTGCTTTCTGCTGGATCTTCTGTGTAGCGTGGTGCCCCCCTCCTATAATAACATAGAGCTCCAGGCAGGTAAGCATGGCATGGGGCTTTATTCCCTAGGGAGTCGGGGTCCGCAAAAAAAATGCAGGTCCCCTCCCTAGGGGTACCCAGCACTGTGCTGACAGCACAAGGGTAATTCCCACACCCCTGGGTGCTGAGTGTGTGGTAATAAATGGTTAATGTAAACCGTAGTCCTTCCAGCCTAGTGCAGGGCAGAGGAAACTCAGGGGTGACAAACAGCGCAATTCTGCTGTAATTTTTTGGTCCGCAACCATGTTCCGGTGGATTATTTTGCAGATCAAGCTGCAAGACAAATTATTTTTCCAACACCCTTGAAATATTTTTTTTTTTAACAACGCCATTTGGATTAAAAGAATGAATGTTTTTTTTAAAAAAAATATGCTTATAAAAAATTGTATATTGTGGTTTCAATGAGGGATGTCTTATTTACATTTTGCATTGGTGCACTAGAGCTCAGTGGCTCTGGGTGTCAGAGCATGCAGGCACTTGTGGTTCCCTAAGTGAAAGCATGCCCTGGCAGCCATGGGTATGCTGGTGCTTGTAGTACTCCAAGCACCTGGGTACCCCTGTGGGGGAGGGGGGCTGCATGTTTTGTGTGGACCCCGACTCCCTAGGGAATTCAGCCCAATGCTGACTACCCTGGGGCTGTCTGTCAGTATGGCAGGGAGACCCCGTGCTGTTAGTTACCCTGCTATAATTCCATGAGCCTCGACTGGCAAAGCCTTTGCTTGGTTGGAGGAGAATTGGAGGGACCACACACCGTTAGTCCCCTAATTTTCCTCCTACCAGCACTAGGGTGAACATTAACCATTTATTGCCGCACATCCACCACCCAGGGGTGTAGGAATAGCCCTGGTGCTGTCGGCACGGGGCTGGGTACCCCTAGGGAGTTGGGGTCCGCAAAAAAAAAAAAAAATGCGACTATACTAAGTATTTTGACCTTGAAGGTTAAGTTTTTTATTTGCTGCACCGGCACCCAAGTGGTCGCAGCATATTAAAATAGGTTCACTATATTGTGTCTACCATGCATGGCTCAAGGTACATATAAAGAACGTCTTTGTGTTTAACAGAAACGGTGGTAAACAGAACAGGTTGTCAGCTCACGTGGCACATGAATCAAGGAGCTCCTTCAGTATCTTCTGTAAATTCTGCAGCTTCTGAAAACAACTTCTTGTAATGAGAATTACACTGATAATGAGCCGCCGCAGCACACACATGGTTAAGATTATTAGGACGGCTGATCAGGTTCAAAAGTGATGCTCAAATATCTTGCCGCCTCTATGATGTCCCAAACTGAAACACTGTCTCAAGCGGTGGAAGATTATTTAAATGATAACAGAGAAGTCGATATCAGAGACAGTTGCTTTGAAAACGGTAAGGAAAAGAAGACTGCCTAAGGTCAGCCGGGATCATTCTAAGTCATTGATGCAAAAACTGCTGAACATTGGTATTCGTCAAAATGAACTATAAATGTACTATAACTTGTTAGATGACTACTGCTGCTGTCAATTTGAGAAAGAATACGTAACATTTAATTCCAGCAGGAATGATTTTCTATTGTTGAGGACGTTGAGCAAATTGAAGACGACCACTCTGAGGCTCATCTTTAATCCATAGTCCAAAATACTTAATCTTTTATTTTGTGGGCCCTCAAACAATCCAAAAACTTAATTCACAAAAATCACTGAAGTTTCTGGTTTGTTAAAACTATGGGCATGCTCTGTTGATTGTACCAACATTAGGGAGGTAGAGGGGGCCCAAGGACAATATCTTTTATTAAACTGCCATTGAATCTGCCACGACGCAGCTATTGTTTCATTTGTGTCAAATGACACCTCATTTTACTAGGAAGAAACATTTTGCTATTCAGTTACCGCTATGGGGTTGCTCTTCTAATCTGTTTCATGTGTATCCAAAGCCATCTCCTAGTACTAAGAAATCTTGGGATTTGCTCAACTACATATTTGATTAAACTGCCATTCTATCTGTCATTATGCAGCTATTGTTTAATTTGTGTCAAATGACACCTCATTTTACTAGGAGGAAATATTTATACTATTCAACTACCAATATAGGGTTGCTCTTCTAATCTGTTTCATGTGTATCCAAAGCCATCTCCTAGTACTAAAAAATCTTTGGATCTTAACCCGAGGAAGTTCTTTTTGTAGGAAATGTATCTTGTATTAAACTTCAATTCTATATGGGGCTGGTCTGTCACTCTGTTTCATTTGCATTCACTGCCATCTCGGTTTACCACTAGTAGGAAATGTATATTTTATTAAACAGCCATCCAACTATCTTCAGCTGTTCTGCCAGCCTACTTCAATTGCAAATTTGGCCTACTTGTATCACTTTCGTAATCTCCCATCCCACAACAGCTGGTGCTGCTTTTCTGTTTTAAGTCATTTGCATCCAATGCCGTCTCTTAAGCTGGGTACACACTACACGGTTTTCGTCCATTAATCGGCTAAATCAGCCGACATACGACCGCTCGTTCAAAAGTCGGGTCAGTGTGTGCAGTGACACGATGGTCGAAAGTCTGCCCAAATGGACGATTATCGCCTCATTTGTTTGGTCGCACCGTTTAATATTTTCATTCCAATCTCGTTTCCGTTGTGTAGTGTGTATAAACTTCCGACCGATCCACAACAGTGAGTACGAAATTGCAATCATTGCTCACGAAAACATGGCTGTAAAAAGTCGCTAAAGGGACGTCCGCTCTTCCCTTTATCATCCTAAACAAGGCTAGTGTGTATGCAGTCCATGGACCGAGCGATCGGAACATCGATCGCATGTAAAATCGCTCGGCATAAAAAGTTGGTTGAAATTTCTGTAGTGTGTACCCAGCTTTAGAAGCAGAAAGACAAGACTGCAACAAGGTTAAATATTTAGCCTATTAAATAGGCAAGTGAAAATGCCTACAATGGAGGAGAGCACAAGCACATTTTCCATAGGCCTGTTGCAAACTATATAATGTAAAAAATGTAACATTTTCAGCCAGCCAGTCAGCTTGCTGCAGTTTTGACCAATTTTGAGATGGTCATTATAAAATAAACGATAAAGGACTGCACACAATAGATTGAAAAGTAGCTAAAAATTGCACGATTTTCTGAGATTTTTCACCATGCTAAAATTTACATATTTCAGTGATATGTAAAAAATAAAACCAGCACTAAAACAAGAGGATGGTTTTGGAAACAAACCCAAAGCACTAAAAGGTATATTTACTAAACTGCAGGTTTGAAAAAGGGGAGATGTTGCCTATAGCAACCAATCAGATTCTAGCTAACATCTCCACTTTTTAAAACCCGCAGTTTAGTAAAATATACCCCTTGGTGTTTCATTCATTTCTAAAACAAAGCGGGTCTACTTACTCAGGAACCAGCTTGCAGAAATTTCTGTTTATTTTATAAATATAATGAACTAGCATAAAATCTAATGTAACAAAAGGAGGCATTTAGCTGGCAATATGCAGAGAAAGCAGGGAAATAGAGTAAAACATTTGTGCAGTAACGTACCTAGATTCAATGTAAAGACTTATGTATGAAAAGCAATAGTTTAAGTTTGGTTAACTTACATGATTTGAAATCCTTCCTCTCTGCAAACAGAAAGGGTGTGTCTGTCTGTTAGTGCAAACAGAGCCAGTGATGGGTGTTTCCTTTTAAAGAGAAGGTGGGTGTGTCACCTGTCCATCAAGCTAAGGCTGGGGGAGGAGTATCAGGTATAAAAGCTTGTTTGTATCACTCGTTCAGGAAGACCAACGCTGGGTTAGCTGGCTGGTCCTGAGAGAGAGCTGGTCTATGTATAGCTAGCGTTTAGGGTCTCCAAGTATTGCTGTGAAATCTGTACGGTGTCAAAACATTTACCATCCTGACAATAAAACTACATAAAAAGGAAGAAGTTGTTCGCTTGTGCTTCTGCAGTAGCGGGCTCTTGTCTCACTAAATATATATATATATATATATATATATATATATATATATATATATATATATAGGCTTAGCTTAAACCCCCCCCCACCCAAAAAAAAGCCTCTATTACTACAAGCCTTTCCACCTTGCTAAAATTATCTGGAGCCAACAAATGCATACCACTGAATATTACCCAAGTCCTGTTCTATGTAACATGAAATTTCTAAACATGTTGAATGCATCAGGAGATATAACGTCTACCTGGATTATTATTTATAACCTTGGGATGGCGAACAAGCAAAGTTTTATTGTTCAAGGAAGATCAAAGTTCTTCCACCCTTCAGTCATCCGTTAGACACCGCTTATTCCCTTCATCCGTCATATCACCACCACACAAAATTAGACGGAATACGCTGAGACAAGGAAAACACGTCAGTTGGGGTTGTTATATAAAGCCCTTTCAATTTGCTTTCTTTGTGATTAAAATAAATCTTACAATTGCCATACAATTTGCTTTAAGATTGTCTTTGTTTTATTTTGGACAGGAGGGTCGGCCGTGGTGACATGAAAGGCCCATGAGAACGCAATAAGGAAATGTTTTCTTCATGACGCAGAGATTTGGCCATCCACAATCGCAGGTCCTGAGCAGCTGTGGCTGATAAGTGCTGTCAGGATCTTTCAAGGATGAATTTAAAGCTGAGAGTTAGACAGAGGAAACGCAGAACATTCCGAAACTGAAATGACGGACAGTGCAGGATTAGAGTATTGGAACGGAGCCTACGGGACTTTCTTCATAGTTAGGTTTGTCAACAGGATGGGTGCATTTGAAAGAACTCTAAAATAACAAACTGAAACACAACATTGTAAAATAGTTTATGGAAGGAACTAATTGTTTGTTCTACGTTACAACTTGAAAGAATTAAGATCGTTATGGGTGGGCATCGGAGACCCAACACAGATATGAATCAAAGCAACTTAAGTCTATGGGAAGTGGCACACTGGCATTCTGTATGCCCACGCATTGAACTCGGGCAGCATAAACACTTATAAGCTCTTTTAGGGTTGGTTGCAAACTGGGCAAAATTATGATTTTTAAAAAAAGCCAGCGGTAAAAAAAAAAACCCCATGTGCTGAGCCGTACGCATCTGAAGATCCGTGAATGTTGGCACCGGTGACAAATGTGCCCGGTATATGCCAGGGACATATCACAGACATGTTTTAATCCATTTGTATTATGTGCAATAAACCCATCCACTATTATGTATCATTAAAACTTAAAAATCCGCTAATACAGCAGAAAAAACTCCCCGTCTCATGTACGAAAAAAAAATATTTTTGCTCAAACAAGCACACAAAAGCATAATATATGCCAGAGTGACAAAGAAAGCACCTACCAGCATCAGCAGTACAATAGCAAACAGCCAATCACAAGTGGTTCACTAGCGCCGGAAACAGCATCATCCACTAAGTACACCTGCCGCTGATCACCAGCAAATAAAACAGCTTTATCAGATGTATATGCGTCTTTTCCCTGCCTACATCCGTTCTTCAGTTGTGTGAATAGGCCCTTACTGTACTCTGGCCTACCATAGACAGTCCCCTTACCTCCCAAGTCCTTCCTTACCAGGCGCAGGAAGGTATAAGTGGCAGAATCATGCGCATTATTATTATTATTGTTTATTTGTAAGGCGCCACAAGGTTTCCGCAGCGCCGTACACGGTACGAACAGTAGACTATACAGGGTAAAACAGTACAGAACAATAAACACAAAGTACCAGTACTTCAGAAACTCCAGGCAGGCAAATACAGTAGAGACGGAGCGGAAGAACAGGTATGGAGACAGGAGGGAAGATGGGCCATGCTCATACGGGCTTACATCCTAAGGGAGGGTAAACAGAATCAGGTACATAAGGGAGCCAGTGAAGCAACGGGGAGAGAGGAAGGGGGCAGGGGAAAACAAGAAGAGGTGAGAGGTTAAGTGGATGGTTGGTAGGCCCTTAAGGAACAGGTGAGTTTTAAGTGACCGCTTGAAGGAGCACAGATTGGGTGAGAGACGAATGGAGTGAGGGAGGTCGTTCCAGTGAAGGGGGGCAGCACGGGAGAAGTCTTGGATTCTAGAGTGGGAAGAGGTGATCAGAGTGGAGGAGAGGCGGCGATCATTGGCCGAACGCAGGGAGCGGGCGGGAGTGTGAATGGAGAGGAGGTTAGAGATATAAGGGACAATAGACTGAGAGAGAGCCTTGTAAGTGGTGGTGAGGAGTTTGAAAAGGATTCTATAGGGGAAGGGGAGCCAGTGTAAGGAAAGACAGAGAGGGGAGGCAGAGGAGGAGCGGTGTGAGAGGAAGATGAGTCTCGCAGCCGCATTGATTATAGAGCGGAGGGGGGCAAGGTGGGAGCAGGGGAGGCCAGTAAGGAGGAGGTTGCATTAGTCGAGACGGGAGATAATGAGAGCATGGATGATAGTTTTGGTGGCATCTTGAGAGAGGAAGGGACGGATGCGGGCAATGTTACGGAGTTGGAAGCGACAGGCTTGGGCTAGCGATTGAATGTGGGGGGCAAAAGAGAGAGAGGAGTCGAGAGTGACACCTAGGCAGCGGAGTTGGGTGAAAGAGGAGATAGTGGAGTTGTTAACAACAATAGAGAGGTCATGGTGGGAAGGGAGTCTGGGTGGGGGAAAGACAATGAGTTCGGTTTTGGAGATGTTAATTTTAGGAAAGCGAGAGGACATCCAGGAGGAGATGGCTGAGAGGCAGTCAGTTACACGAGAGAGGAGGGAGGAGGAAAGATCAGGAGAAGAGATGTAGAGTTGAATATCATCAGCATATAGGTAATACTGAAGACCGAAAGAGGAGATGAGAGCCCCAAGGGAGGAAGTATAGAGCGAAAAGAATAAAGGTCCAAGGACAGAGCCCTGAGGGACTCCAACAGGGAGAGGGGAGGGGGAGGAGGAAGAAGCATCTACATGGGCATGTATTTCTGCAGCCACTTTCTGGGCATCTGCAGAGCGATACACTATGCAATCTGGCGCAGTGCTCACCTGCATCAAACCCTAGGAGTGGTCTTAGAGCATGTCACTGGCCATAACCCAAACATGATAGCCAGTAGTTGCCAACCCTACAACATGGCTATGTGCTATGACATTTGCTAGGTGATAAATGTTTTGTGATGCATTAACGCTCAAATTAGATTTTGTTGTGGTGCCTCACGCCTCAGGGATGTCACTATTTCTCAGTGAACGGACTGGTTGCAATGTCATGCGTGTTGGTTAAGCACATAAAACACCTCCTCCCCATATGTAGATAACCTCAGTAAAGAGAACTCGAACCGTTAAAAAATTATTTGTACATTTCAAAATCTCCACAAAATTTGATCCGTTACAATTAAAGTCCACATAACGCCTCAACTTATTTTTCTAAGACATTTACCTATATCACTCAAAATATACATCCCTATGTATTATAGGGGTAACACGGATCTATGATTGACTGGCTATTTGGCCCAACAAACACAAGAATCAGTTCTTCCTGCATGCTGGTCAGTGAGAAGACGGTAATTAGGGTGGGTCAAAAAGCACTAAGTAAACAGATTAATAATTCCCCTATTTGCAATGATATCTGAGTTGTTGTTGCATCACTTGCACTGCCCCTGTTTATGTATCAACCAATCAGCACAGTGTACTTCTGAAAGGCAAGTCTGGCAAACAGTCAGTCCCTCTGACTCTGCTGTCAGAGAAGCTCCTCCCCCACGCAGAAACCTGCTGCAGAGAAGTGAGAGGGGGACATTGTTAAGAATAAACACAGTCATGCATATTATTTAACTCAGTATTAGACAGCTTCGATATATAGCAATGGAAGAGGAGTGACTTTACTTGCCCAAGCCCCATATATGAAAGTTCTTTAAGCCAGAGGTTAAATATGACAGAGCTGTGCAGGGCAATAGAGGATACCATTGTAAAGAGAACAGGGCAAGAATCATACTACAAACAGAAACCGCACCTAGTTGCAACTGTTCGAAAGTCATACTATGGGCCTGATGCAGAATCGGCCAAAATTGCTCCCCAAATCGCAGGTGCAAATTTCATTCACTAATAAAAGCTGAGGGCATTTGCAAAGCTGCCAGGTGCGTGCAGGTTTGCACCAGTAACATATGCGCCCGCTTTACGCCACACACACTCACACCCATGTTTATAACCAATTGCTTTTATTGCAAAATACTTATTGGCTTTTAGGCATCAATACAACTTCTAAACCCTAATACAACTCCCCATCTCATGCAGGTGAAAACATGTTTTGATTAAACACGAACAAATGCATAATTTATGCACATGCAACCTATCAGCGTCAGCGGATCACGCACATACAGCCAATCACAAGCAATTCGTTATTAATGGCGACCATCATCATCATCATCTACTATTTGCACCTAGGGCTTGAACAGGCATATTATGCGTCTGTGGCCCATTCTGTATCAGGTCCCAATGACGCCTAGACGTCCTTACTGTACATGACCTACGTAAGAACGCCCCTTCCTCATGAGTTCGGCCTCTCCAAGGGCAAGCGTACATAAGTGCCAGCCACAGAAATCTGCACAGGCACATATACCTGTGGGTGTTTTCCTGGGCCTGCGCAGAGTTTTCACATAAGATACACTACAGGGACCGGGCATAGTACCCACTCTGCATCAGTCCCGTTAGCGTGGAAGGCAATCTGTAGGAAGCGAGAGGCCGCTCCCGATCGGCTGCCCATCTAGTAAGCTGGCGGGATTATCGGACATTAACTAATTTTTGCGTCAGGAACTCATTGGTAGCATTCTATGTCGTCACTGAGTTTCTATTTTTTTATCCATTACGTCGTATTAAGTGCAGAAGAATATTCCAGGTAAGTATATATTAAACCCACGGCACTACAGAAACATTTGGGGCAAAATGATGTCACTTGTGTATAATGGCGCAGATTTATTTATTTAATGAGGGCGCTATGATTTAATGGTGGCAGTATGATTCAATGATTAAATGGGGGCACAATTAGAGCTTTATTTAGCAATGCGGACATTATGTTTTAGGAGACATTTTATCAGTATTTACCCTGGTACCCACTGGCCAAGGGTAGCAGGAGAGACCCGGTGCTACGATGCGGAGTACCACGGCATGTTAAATAACGCAAGGTAAAGACGGATGATTCCCCCATCCAGGTTTTTACCAGGTGGTTTCCGCTAAACTACATGCAAATTGGGGGTGTTGAAACTGGCGCACATTTAGTTTTTCACCATCCAAACCGCAGGATAGAAAATCCTATAGCTTAGAGGTGGAAAGTGCCGTCAATTTAAAAACCGGCCCAAAAAAATAATGCCTTAGTAAATTTTCCCCCAAGTCCAATACATTCTCTTTACCTTTGAAATAATTAGGAATCAACAGCATCATAGAGGAAAATGTACAAAAAAAAAAAATACTGACTGACTTTACTATGCCATTTACAGTGGTGAAAATTTTTGACCCCATTCCACATGTGGAATTTTCCCACTTTGTGCTCTTCACTACACTTCTGGTTGACTAGTGTACAAATCTGACCCTAATCTAGGAACTCCAATCTGGCACAAGTATATAAAAACCATTAAGTTCCTAGACCTGTACTCACTTAACAACCGATTATTCTAGACCACCAATCTTCTAAGTAGCCAGCGGAATTATAGGTTGATAGAACACCGATTCTTGTCCTGCACCAAACATCGACTGGATCCTGGAGTCCAGTGCAAGTAAACCGCTCTAACGGCAAACACCACAACTGGCTGATAGACGCTCCAATGCGTTGAAGAACGGTCTTTGCCTTCTTCCTCCACACACAGGTCCTGTTACACTCAGTTTGCAGTAGTTATGATGCGTCTACTTAGTATTTAAGCTTTTGCATCATTATGCATTTTATATTATTATATTTTGAATTTTGACATAGCCCCCCACTTCCATGTCATTTATATTTTTTTCAAACTTTTTTATACATCGCTTTCTTTTCTGGTAACAAGATAGATAAATACTACATAAGATTGGATGCAAAATCCTTCAAATAAATTGTCCCGTAACTATCTCCGACACTGCTATAAATCTCTTCTATTGGAGTGCCAGAATTAAACATTTGGTGTGCATTACTGCAAATTCCCAGATGTTCAACTACGGCAATCTAAATGGAATTTACCAAAAAACGGAAACGAGAGGCCACCTGCAACTGCTTCGCAAAATTGCCCTCTTTCTCTACGTAGTGGATAAAATGCAATCTGATGCAACCGGTTATGACCAATGCCAGCTCCGAACTGTCTACTTACAGGAATTATCTGCCCATTATTCAGGTCCTGGAAATGTTATTAAACCAACTATGGAATCATTTTGCCAATTCCTCTGTACTGTCATCACTACAAAGCTCTAAGCTTGAAGAGGAATTTAAATACATCCAAATTTTCTGGATCTTATTACTAGAACGGTGAGCCATCAGAGAAGCCTTCATCGAGACGCTCCGTCTTCAGGAACAGCTAATAAAAAATAAAAAATAAAATTATCCCACCCGTCATGCTCGCTAAAGGCCAGCAGATCAAAATTGTCGCTTTAATTTAAAGCAGATACTTGTCAAGTAATTACATAAAAGCTCAATTCCAGAACATCATTTTGCAAAACGGTATATTAATCCAGATATTCAGTTACAAAGCAAGTATCTATACAATTTAGTTAATATCTCAGTTCAGGGTCTAAGTAAATATAACTCTCAATTTACAGACATAAGTAAAAGCAAGAGTAAGTTTTTCAAGCCTACGTCATCATTGCAGGGCTTCAATGTGAAGCCCTGCTGGGCATTGTTACCCTAAATCCCTGCAGTGTTCTATGACAGCAGAGCACCAAACACACGTTTAGCATCAGAGATGTTGACAAAAACAGACAGTAGATGACTCAGTTTTGAACAATGTGGTTTCCTTTAATTACTGTTGGCTGCAAAATTTGTTTGGAAACAAAACGATTTGTCCAAAATAATAAAATGTTACTAAATAATTAGTAGATTGCAAAACAGTGTTTCGCAAAGCAGAGCGTGGGGACACATTTTTAGGTTCTCCCGCTTCCCTCTGTTGTATCTCTCCCCCATTCCCATTCTCTTTTCTGTATCCCAATGGTGCAATAAAAGTTTCAATAAAATGTACTAGTTAAAAAAAATAAAAAGGCACAAGGCAAATATACAGGACATTCAACAAGAATACAATATTAGCATAAAATTATGCATACATAATATATAACAGGTGAGGTATAGAACAAGCATATGTCATACAGACCAAACAAGATCCATGATACTGGACACACAAGTGGTTAAGGTTGGTGTAGACAAGAAGGGAGAGGAGAAAATGCAGGCAGACACGCTAAGTCAGCGAAAGTTAGGTGAGGGACTGGTAGGTTTTGATGAACATGTGGGTTTTTAAGAATCGTTTAAACCCGCTCCAAGGATAGTGGCAGGTGGGAAGTTTGACCGGGCCGGTACACCTGTCAAACCGTAACACAGGTGTCCTAAGGCGAGCTCAGGGAGGACAGAAACCTCCCGTGGAGCAGAAGTGCTGGTGGGGATTCTGAATGGGTGAGAAAGTGTATTCCATAGGTTAGGAGTGGCACAGGAGAAGTCTTGGAGACAGCAGTGGGATGGGGTTATCAGTGGGGAGTTGATCCATCGATTAATAGTGGCGTAAAATTAGGTTAAAGAAGGGGGAGGGCAACAGGGTGGCAGAGGGCTTTGTAGGGGAGGGCGAGTAGTTTTATCTGGATTCTCCGGGTATGGGGAAGCAGGATGGGGCTGCGGGAGAGCAAAAACAGTCTGGCCACGGCATTGAGGATGGATTGAAGCGGGGAGAGGTGGGTGACAGGGAGGCCAAGCGGAGGAGTTGCAGTAATCAATGCGGCAGATGAATGTGGAGGAGTTTTGGTAGGATGTGAATGGGTCTTCTCTTTCAAAGGTGGATTCTACAGGATACGGAGAGAGATTATTTCTGGGGAATTAAGATAAGGGTCGAGTCAATGGTGACAACCAGCCAGCAGATATGAGTGAGATGTGTGAGGACGTGTGCAGTGAGAAGAACAGAGGTCTGAGGATGGAACCTTTTGGGACTTTAAATGGTTAAGGGACAGGAGGGAAGTATTAGCTAGAGGTAGGAACAGAGAAACACCAGTTGTAGAAGTAGGAACTGAACCAGTAAAGAACAGTCCCACATAGGCCTATGGAGCAAAGAGTGTGCAGAAGATGTTGGTCGACGGTGTCCAAAGCGACAGAGATCCAAGGAGGATGAAAGGGACACTTGGACTTTGCTTTAAGAAGATTGTTGGTGACTTTAATTGGTAAAGGGAACAGAAACATGATTTACAGAGCTGAAAGGACTGAGAAGAGAGAGACATTGTGAGGCACTAGTAGACAAGTAATTTACAGGTGAATGGGAGGAGACAAATTGGATATTAGTTGCAAAGATTTTTTTTCTAGGATTGGTGAGATTAGAGCATGTTTAAAGGATGAGGGAAAGTTGACAATAGGAAAGGAAAGAAGTGAGAAGAGATACGGTCAGATACAGGGGGTAGCAGATGACAGAGTAGCATGTAAATTCAGCCTCTCTGGTTCTGTCCATGCCTGGTTCGCCTCATACCTCGCTAATCGATCCTTCACTGTATCCACGTCTGGGTCTTCCTCCTCCCCCTACCCTCTCCCCGTAGTAGTCCCGTAGAGCTCTGTTCTTGACCCTCTACACTTTTCGCTCTACACTTCCTCCCTTGGTGCTCTCATCTCCTCCTTCGGTCTTCAGTATCACCTTTATGCTGACGACATTCAACTCTATATCTCCTCTCCTGATCTTTCCTCCACCCATCCTTCGCTCGGGTATCCGACTGCCTCTCCGCCATCTCCTCCTGGATGTCCGAGCGCTTTCTCAAAATCTATCTCTAAAACTGAACTCATTGTCTTTCCTCCGCCCAGACTCCCATCCCACGATGACCTCTCTATTGTCGTCAACAACACCACCATCTCCTCCGTCACCCAACTTCGCTGCCTGGGTGTCACCCTCGACTCCGCTCTCTCTTTTGCCCCCCACATTCATTCCCTTGCCCAAGCCTGTCGCTTCCAACTACGCAACATCGCCCGCATGCGTCCTTTTCTCACTCAGGATGCCACCAAAACTATCATCCATGCACTCATCATCTCCCGCCTTGATTATTGTAACCTCCTCCTCATTGGCCTCCCCCACTCCCGTCTCTCCCCCCTCCGCTCTATAATCAATGCGGCCGCAAGACTCACCTTGCTCTCACGCCGCTCCTCCTCTGCCTCCCCTCTCTGCCTTGCCTTACACTGGTTCCCCTTCCCCTACAGAATCCTTTTCAAACTCCTCACCACCACTTACAAGGTTCTCTCCCACTCTACTGCCCCTTATGTCTCTAACCTCCTCTCCATTCACTCCTGCCCGCTCCCTGCGCTCGGCCAACGACCGCCGCCTCTCCTCTACCGTTATCACCTCTTCCCAATCCAGGACTTTTCCCATGCAGCCCCCCTTCTCTGGAACGCCCTCCCTCGTTCCATCCGTCTCTCTTCTACTCGGTGCTCCTTCAAACGTGCACTCAAAACTCACCTCTTCCTCAAAGCCTACCAACCATCTACTTAACCCCCATCTCCTACCTTCTCTCCTCTTGCCTCAACTGGCTCCTCTTGTGCCGGTTCTGTTTACCCTCCCTTAGGATGTAAGCTCGTATGAGCAGGGCCCCCTCCCCTCCTGTCTCCATACCTGTTCTTCCGCTCCGTCTTTACTGCATATGACTAGCCAGAGTTTCTGAAGTATTGGTACTTTTTGTTCATTGTTCTGTATGGTTTCACCCTGTATAGTCTACTGTTAGTACTGTGTGCGGCGCTGCGGATACCTTGCGGCGCCTAACAAATAAATTATATTATTATTATTATTATTATTAATAATGTACTTTGCTTCTTCAGACTGGGGGGAAATACCAGATGTTGGGAGAAGGGAGAAGGACTTAGCATATTTCTTGACAGTGTAAATTTTGGTGGTGGTTAGCGACTGTGTTGAGGACAAAAAGAAGGAATGGGGTGGGTAGGGGAGGGGAGTTGAGGGTGACAAAGGTGACAGGGGTTGGAAGACTGGATAGGTTTTGAACGAGAAGACAGAGATGCAACAGAAAATAATACACTTAAAATGGAAGTAGTAATCATTTAAGAGATTTCCACTTCGTGGTATGGAAGCACTTTTGCATGTAACGGGTCTGCTTGGCGTGCCACGGCTGGAGTTTAGAGTGCTGCCGGGAGAAAGGAGCATGACCAGGCCACATAGTCTGCCTCTGCGAGTGTGGAAGAAGTCCTCCATTGGAGAGAGCTACAGCAGAAGGGATGTTGTACAAGGAGGAGCAAAACTTCCATAATGGCAAGAAGCTTAAGGAAGTTGGAGATGAGGATTGTGAATGGAGGCCATTTTGTTAGTAATCCAGAGAGCGCAGGAGGTAAGAGGGAAGATGTGGATAAGGTTTGCAGGTATACAAGGGGAAGTTAGGTTTGGGACATGAGGTGGCATAGAGTGGGAAAAAGGCAAGACCCAGGAATGGGAGAGATGCTGGGTAGAGGATCTGTTGGAGACAAGTGAGGTAGAAGTGGGTAGAAGAAATAATGTAAATTAGGTAGGTGCATGACATTGCGATGTGAGATATGTAGAGGTGTATGGATAAAATGAGGCTAATATAGAGTGGGGAGGATCAGTTGATCCAGGTATGCAGGGCGGGGGAGGTGCACTCGCTGGTTTTGTTTGGTTTTATAAATCTATAATATAAAAGCCTAGCGGCGTGTGTTAGTCTGTGTGTGGGGGGAAAAAAAACCAAGCTGCAGCGCCACCTGCTGGACGGAGTTATACACTGACCTACTAAATTCTTAGCATTATCTAATATATAAAAGTAAAAGCCTAGCGTCGTGTGTTAGTGTGTGTGTGGAAAAAACTATTTTCACAGAAAGGGCTCATCCAATTGACCTGAAATTTGGTATACTGACATTATTTGACAAAAAAAATTAGAATAGTGAAGTCAGTTAACTTCCATCATCCCCCCTTCCCCCCGTGGGAGGGGTAAGTAAAGGCTAAATTTACGAGTTGAGGGGTCAAACTCATTTTCGTGAGGTAATTTTACCTCATAAACACAGATTAAAAAGGGCGCTTGCGTCAGGAAGTAACGCTTTTCCCCTGAGGAGGCCTGGGCTAGGCCCAAATGCATGACAAGAACCTTTTTAAGACCTTAAGTAGCTTGATTTGACTAGAATGCATGAGTATCATGCACGGGTTAACATATATATATATATATATATATACACAATTTATTTGTGAAGACTAAAGAAGGTGACAGGTAGTAAGATGAGATTACCTGTAGAGGAACGAAATGAGAATCCATCTAAAAGTGTCCATATTTAGCATGATGTACTCCAGATGGAGTCAGGCTGCATCATAATGAAACATGCCACTCAGCGAGGTTAATCCACAAAAGTGCTGTGTGCCAAATATGTTCCGTATATATTTTCTTACTGGTATTTTTAAACCTATTGCAACTGCATAATAGCAAAAATACAATGCTGCTATAAGACAAATTTCTATAGTAACAAATGCTTCGGTGTGATTAGTCAAAGAATTGGTAAGTGACTACAATTTACATAGTTGATGAGGTTGAAAAAAGACACCAGTCCATCAAGTTCAACCTATTTTGGATCTCCTGTGATCCTGCACTTATATTTGAAATTAATCCAGAGTAAGCAACCGCCAATCTGTTTCAATTGTGAAAATCTCCCCAATTTGCAAAGACTTAAAATAATGCATACTGACTTAAGGTCTTTAGTCCCACTTTAAAGGTTTAATGAATCACAAATATAACAAGTACGTTTTTCTGGTTGAACTGAATTAGTAGACAGTGGGTTAATAAACAGTAAAGGTCTGCAGTTTGATTTTCAATTGCATATAGAACCCTCAGGTCGGTTTCCAAATCAACAAATGTTTATTCACTTCAAACTCCTAAAAATCACTGCCAATGGGAAAAAAAAATCTTAAATCACTTTCTAACAGAAAGTTTTATTTTTGTCTCAAATTTTACAAAAAAATGAAATTTCAGTATAAAAATACAAACAGGAAATTTGTACATCTTTTGCTAGTTATTATTAAGCTTTGCTAAATTAACCCAATTCTGAACTGAAATAAACACAGTTAAACTCCTAGTAACTATACTAAACCGATGTCTTAGTGCACCTAAGGTTTTCCAATTAACAAAAAAAACCAAAAACATTTAGTACATAGTTTTATGATATAGCTTTGAAATAATTATATTTTTCCATAAAACCATTAAATAGCAAATGTGTATATATTTATAGGTCTGCTTCATTTATTTCACAACCTTTCTGGTAAATACCCATATTCATTTACAAATGCGGGTCGACACATCTCCTTCCAAATACCTACTGTATCACACAGTAACTTTTATATGGTTATAACCCACATTACTGCATAATGAATTGGATTTATAGTTTGGGGAACAGTCATTTAAGGCAAAGTGTCAGGACCAAAACAAAAACACAGCAGCTAAGTCCATGACTGTCAGAAGAGAGGACAGAAACTATGGTGCATCGGTATCAAACTTCCTCAGCGATTTCTGAATGTGAAGACATTGGTTCAAGTTTAACGTTATTGGCAAGCATTTTCATATACGTGTCCACCATTAAATCCAAATCGTGTTTGGAGTCATAATTTATGTTCAAAAACGCCAGGTGCGGCGACCGCTGGTCCACCGGCGTGCTCTCCAGGTAGAACTTCAAGCGCTTCCTGCCAGTTTCAAATTTCTCATTTTCCACTTTGATGACCGGGAGAATGCACAAAACTTTAAGTAGGGCATAAACGTTGGGGAAGAACTTTATGTCTGGCAGATGGAGGGACTCGTAGATGTTAGACGGAAGCTCAACGTCCTTGCCTCTGTGTTTCCATTTGACACGCCAACAGTGAAGTTCTGCAGAGAGCGTGTCAGGATTGGGGAGATCACATTTGTAGAGATCGGTGTTGTGTTCCTCACTGGTGCTGAATTTTAGCTGGCCCATTACAAAGGGTACAAGGGATAAGCATTTGAGGGCTTTTAAATGCTGTTCTGAAAAGATGTCCTTCAAACCTTGAATTATGTGTTGGATTGTCGGTATACTAAGGGCTTCTTTATAAAAGTTTTCCGACGTTAGGTCCGGCTGCAAATTGGCATGTTGCATTCTACGGAACCTACCTGGTAGCTTAATTGGGATGTCTAACTTGGCTGCCAGATTAGTAGCTTCCTCAAACCAGAACTCGTGGTAAACTTCAATGTTTTCCATGACCTCGTTCAAAGCATGTAATACTGCGGTTAAGCTATTGGCTGCAGAGAAAATATCAGACGTCAGACCTTGTAAATTCTTCCCAAAAGCCCTGGTAAACGAAAGGGCATTTTTCAATATTACAATAGTAACAACGAAATCAAAATCCGCCATGGCGCTCGACAGTATAAACGCATGACTGGTTGTCCTCGTATTCCATCGAAACATGTTGTCGCACGCTACTTTGTCAAAGCAGAGGACGAACGACTGAAGAAGAGCCACTATAATTTCAAAAGCATCGTGTCTTCTTATCCAATCCGATCGCACGACTTCTATAAGTTCAGAACCCTTCTCCGCATTGTCCAGAAAAAGACTGGCGATTGTACTTTCCAGCTCTTTCTGTAAATTAGGCGAGTTTTTAAAAAATAAATAAATATCTTCCAGTGTACCCAATACTACTGAAACTCCGGTGACAGGTGTTGACTTTGCCAACCATATATTCAAGGCACAAGACGAACAGAGTGTATAAGTGGCTTGCGGATACTTTTGTAACAATCGTGAATGAACAACTTTCATTTTAGAGGAAAGATTATTTGAGGCAACGTAAGACTGCCCGCGACAGTATTCCATATTCAGATTCCATTTCTCGGTAATAGTTGAGAGAAAGTTTACAGCCAAGATTTCCGCATCTCCGTGGCTAGGAAAAAACCCAATGAATTCCTCACGGAGGTTATTTGCGTCGTCTAAATGCCTGATGAAAATGGGCAGATGTTCCTCTCCTGCTAAATCCACAGCATCTTCAGCAATTATGGAGAAGAACTGGGAATTACGTATATCAAGTAGCACCTCCTCTCTTATGCAGCTCTCGCAAACCTCCAACATCTGCTCTTGCTGGAACCGGGTGCAATACTCCTGGTTGACAGCAAAGATCTCAAATCGTCTTCTCAGAACATCATCCCCCGAATTTATACGATACTCCAGAAGAGCCTGAAAGTTGTCAGGTACATAAACTTCATCGGGGACTTTAAAACTGCGACCTGCAAACGATATATTCTGCTTGCCCATAAGTAGCACAACCTCAAACAAGGACTTCAAGTAGTCCTTGTATTCTCTTTCTTCTGCTGTCAACACCGCAATCTCCTCTGACTGTTCTATTTCGACAATCTGTATTTCCATGTCATTGTTATTATTTTGATGGTTTTCTTTCTCGGGCACCACGGCATCTACTAAAGGAACAGAAACGACATTTCAGTGGAGGGGTAAAACATATTGACAATCAAAAATGACAACACAACAACAAAATGTTTTTCCAAGGAGAATGCATTAAATGGAACTGTAAGCAAACTTTTTCTTTAATTGCGAAAACACAGGGAAATGTATAGGATAGACAGTTTTAGGTTATCCCTCAGTACATGCTATTTAGGGGTTGTACCTCTTACGGCTTTTCCTGAACGGTCAAATTTTTCACACTTTCCAGATGTGACCATGTCTCAATGACTTCACACATATCTTTTACCACAAGTCCATGCCCCAATATATTTTTCTTGACTACAATAATAAGTCTCCTCACTCTGATTTGATTCAATAAAGATCTTAAATAAAAAATAAAATAATGTAGAGAAGAATATTGTAGAACTTTCTGAATTAAATTTGAAATATAGTGCAGTGTTGTATTTCCATGAAGATGAACACATTTCTATCATAAGTACGTATTCGCAGGTTGAATACTGTTCAAAAGACGATGCCAATCATCTTTGTCTGTGGAGCTTTCAGGGAAGCTGGGGGGCCACAGAAAGAGCTTTGGAGGGCCCTCGTCCAACCGTGACCAGTAAAATGACCTCTTAATTGTGAAATATATAAACTCTTGCTAAGGGCTGTACAGTAACAATATTAGCAGATTCAATACATACTTAGGGGATCAACACTTAGACCAGATTAATAACGAAAAACTATCAAGACGAGTTTTTTTAATAAGATGTAAAATTAAATATAATTGCTCCGATTCAGTACATTTTTATTTTATGGATTTTGCTGTTCATTCTCTTTAATACTATGTTAAAGTCTCGCGCAAACTGGGGTTAATTTTGAGCTTTCCTAAACCTTATAAAATGTGCTTTGAGGCAGATAGTGAACAACAATTAGGGAAGTGAACCTGTAAATACATACTTTCTTGCTTTTGTAGCATTTTTGTATAAAGTGCATACACATAAAATAGACACAGGTAGGGAAATGATTCTTAATCTAACATACTAGATATGCCTAGTAAGCAATTTGTAGTTATGTATCTGTTCCTTCCTACGCAGACACAGGTCTGTTGCATTACGCGTAGCCGCTGTTTTCTGTGCATGTAGGATCCGTTTTCTTTACACACTTTTATGGACAATGAAGGCACAAAAGTATGGGTAGTGTTGCAATAGCATTTTAGATGTGGGAAGTGGAGGAACAGACCGATTAGAAGAAAGGAAGCTCTCAAAAGGTTGTTCTGGAAGCATAGGAACAAAAGCTGGATAATTGTTTATATTGCCACTAATCTAATGAAGATATTATCCATGACCGGAGGAAAGTTCGAGCTAGTGTAGATATTATTAGATATTTTTAGTTCAGACAGACTTGCTCAATAGTGGGTGTAATTTAGTTTTATGATGGCGTTTATGCATACTTACCAACTTTACAATGTTGGTATCCGGGAGCCTGCGAGGGAGGTGGGCATCATGGGGGGCGGGCCTCAAAATTCGCTTCATTTTGGACACGCCCCCGTGACAGCATGACGCAAAATGCGTCATTTGACAGTGGGGGGGTCAGAGCCAAACGCCGCGATTCACCAGGAATCGCGGCGTTTGTGACCTAATTCTGCCCACTTCACTAGGAAGTGGGCAGATCCGGGATTTTTCCACACTCGCCCGGGAGTCTCTCTCAAAATGCGGGAGTCTCCCGGACATTCCGGGAGAGTTGGCAAGTATGCGTTTATGGAATGCCATTATAAATGTGCAACGGGGCATCAAACCAAGGGGTAAATGTATGAAGCTCCCTTTACAAGGCAGGGCCGCTTTAAATTTAAGCGCTGAAGACGCCGAACTCGCGGGTGTTGCAGAACCCGGAGCTTCATACATTTACCCCCAAATCTTTCCTAGAGACCCACAGCGTTGGACGTTCATTAAGGTGCCAACCTGGTAAGCGGCTAAGGTGGCAGAGTATATACTATTTTTTTTCCTATATACGGCACATCTAACCCAGCTCTGTGTTTACAAGAAGTAAAAGTTCACTGTGTAGAGCATTGTTATGTGACTTGTCATCTGATATTAAAGATATGTTCAAATTAAACATTTAATTATGAAGTTGGTTAATAGGCCAAAGAGCAGGAAACTGGGAAAGAATATAAAATGACAATATGAATATTTGCAAAGCAATTACCGATATATTTGTTTAATCTCTGCTGATGTTTGTGGGACTTTTGACTGGTGAAATGTGTGGTCTCCAAAAATACCTTCTGAAAAATGTTTGCTTCACATCAACGTCAACATTGTAGTGTTCAGACCCCTTAACGCTATTGTAAAATACAATGGATTATTAAGTACATCATCATCAATTTATATAGCGCCACTAATTCCGCAGCGCTGTACAGAGAACTCGCTCACATCAGTCCCTGCCCCATTGGAGCTTAGTCTAAATTCACTAATATACACAGAGAGAGACACTAGGGTCAATTTTGATAGCAGCCAATTAGCCTACTAGTATGTTTTTGGACAGTGGGAGGAAAACGGAGCACCTGGAGGAAACCCACACAAACTCCACACAGATAAGGCCATGGTCGGGAATTGAACTCATGACCCCAGTGCTGTGAGGCAGAAGTACTAACCACTAAGCCACCGTGCTGCCCATAAGTACATAATACATTAAGCTGCAGGGAAGCTTTGAGATGCATTAATGAATGTGTAAGGCTCTGTTAAACCAAGGACAAGGTTTGATCTATGCTTTTAACTAGCGCCTTTCAATGCTCATGTGTAGGAGTCTGCCTACAGGTGATTGGCCTAAACCTCTTAATTGACAGCAGTAACAATTTTCCTCAATAAACACAGTGTTATAATGAATTGACGAACAAACATGAGCAGTGGACCCTAGACATTCTTCAATGTCAAGTTATTTCATACTAAAATCAGGAGACCATTTTTTTTTTTTATGGAACTCGCTTTGTGCACGGGAGCATTGTCATGCTGAAAATAGGTTGATAATACTACAGCATTCAATGATATTCTAGAGATTTCCCTTCACTAGAAGCAGGCCAAATCATGACAGTACAAGACCATTATACCTCCTCCACAAATCTTTAAACGTTGGCAGTACGCAATTTGGGTAGGGAGTGTCGTTCTCCTGGCGTCAAACCAAAATTTGTGCATCAAACTCTCAGACAGTAAAGTGCGATTGGTCAACACAGAGAACAAGTTTCTACTGCTCCAGAGTCCAATGACTGTGTGCATTACACCACTCCAGATGTCTTTAACATGGTGAGGAGGGTTGCCATGGAAACCCAATTTCTGCCGAACATTTCTTGCATTGATGTTGCTTCTAGGAGCAGTTTGGAACTCTACAGTGATTACTGCAACAGACTATCTTAACACGCTGCCATTTCAGCACTCAGAGATCCCGTTCTGTGAGCTTGTATGGCCAAGGCTGAGCCGTTATATCCACTTCACACTTGCCGTTGACCGAGCAGATCTAACAGGGCAGAATTTGATGAACTGACCGCTGGGCGAGGTGGCATCTTATGACAGTGTCAGTTTGAAAGTCACCGAGCTCTTCATAACCCATTATACTGTTAATGTTTATCTATGGAGATTGCAATGTCACCGCTGGACAAAGTATTGGTTTTGCAGGCAAGGTTAAACAACAATGCAATCCATGGTGCACAATAAACACACTAAAGCATATTAAGCACCGTAAAAATGTATTTCTATAAATACCTCTACAACATTGCTAATATAGCACTTTAAATATTCAAAATAAGGTTCTTAACTCACTTTTTGATCCTCAGTTCAAACGAGTCCCTATACGGTCACCCTGAACAATCGGTAATTTACATGAATTTATAAAAAAAAAAAAAAAAAAAAAAAAAAAAAAAATCAGATTTGTTTTGCTTTTCGTTTTGTTTTTAAAGTTGCTTTCTCTTCAGACTGGCACTAGTTGCAGTTAGCAATCTGCCGTAGGCTAATATATACTAAGGACCTCACTTTAAATTCACACCAAAATTTTTTAAAGAAAATTAAAAATGTTGCAATAATGCAAAGTTACGCAGCAAAATCATAATATGGAGACTACAGG
This sequence comes from Mixophyes fleayi, assembly GCF_038048845.1. Lineage (NCBI taxonomy): Eukaryota > Metazoa > Chordata > Amphibia > Anura > Limnodynastidae > Mixophyes > Mixophyes fleayi. Next base: position 16,850,329 of record NC_134403.1, read on the forward strand.
ACAAAACTTTAAAATATATATGGTATGAATTAAATGAATTAACACAGGACAAGAAAAAAAATACACACACATTAAATATATACACACATGTACGTGTGCTACAATTATGTGACTAGGTGACAAACATTTTATTTTATTACTGAAAGATGAATAGTACTTAATGGGCAAAAAAACTAGGAAACTTTCTACACACGACAAACTTTAGCAAGAAATTGTTTTACATATCACTATATATAAAAGTAAGGCCTCCTGAGCCCCATCGCTAACATTATCTTAAGAAAAAAAAACCTTAATTAGGATTGGTTTAATCACAAAGTTTGCGACACCTGGCATTGGGTGAGCCAAGCTCCGCCTGGCCGCGTTCATCGCCAAGTACGGCGATGTTTTCTTTCGTGTCTGCTGAGCCTTGCAGTTTGATTGGCACTGATCAAATCATTGAATTACTGCAGTTGTGTAGAGCTTTAAAAGAAAAAAAAAAAAAGGTGACACTACACACAAAATGTTGCTTACGCAGAAAATTAAAGGTCAAACCAATCCAAATGAAGGCATTACATAAAGCTGGTGCTGCCTTCTCACCATTCATCATGGCTTCGAGTATAGGAACATTGGTGGAAGTTTGAGGATTCTCGAGGAACAATGAGTTTAGTGTACATCGGGCTTAGGCAAGCTTTAGCTCGCCAGCTTCTGTGGAACGGAACAGACCCAGCATACGCCGCCAGCGGCTATACCAAGACTTTTCCTTACACCCTCGGTGGCAAGTCCACCTCCGGTGTATGAAGCGTGCATTAGGATTAAGGTGAATTTGATGACAACGGATTTCTGGTTAATAGAGATGGCTGCGGGTAAATGCCTGGAGAAATATACTGCAGCAATTGTGGGCTGGCTGTGGGGGTATGTCCTTGAATGTTCTCAATATAACAAAAAATAACATTCGTCAGAGCCATTCTAAGGCTTGTTTGGTGGCTGTCGGGGACCTGGGCAAAATACGGTACAAGACTTCTGGCAAAGTCCATGTGAGGATCTCCTTCTAGATTCTGGTCTGCTAATCTGTTCATGAGTCCCATCACATTGTGGGTGAATTCCTCCTGAGCACGTTGAGGACTGTCATCGGGGTAGGTGGTGGTCCAAGAGGCCATCTCTGCATGAACTGATGGGGAATGCGGAGAAGAGGGCTCGTCCTTGACGTAGACAATCTCTAGATCGTCTTCCGTTGGTTCCGTCTCCTCATTTGCCGTCCCCGATATAGTAGGAGGGTCAACCCAGCTTTCAGTTCTAGGATAGAAACTTAGGATTATTTTTTAAAACGTATTTTACAATACAAACACTGTATGAATTGTGCATTAACTTACTCGTGCAGCATCATTACATTTTTAAGAAATAATAATTTCTTGAAGTGAGAGGAGGCTGGTGTTTCAGGGCAGGTGGAGCCACTTTTTGGCTTCTTTTCATTACAGAGTTCTCTTCTGAAATTTTCCTTAAGCGACTGCCATTGCGCTTGCACCTCTTTTACTGAAAAATAAACAAATGATTCAAATATAATTATTTTGAGTGGTGTCGCAAGCATAATATTCAGATTCTTAATCTGATACAGAGGTGCCCAAGTTCAGTCCTCAAGGGCTACTAACAGGTCATGATTTCAGGATTTCTGTCTGTAGAAACAGGTAGAATAATTACTGACCCAGCCAAATAGATTAACTCACCCGTGTATGATCAAAGAAACCCTGAAAACATGAACTGTTGGCAGTCCTTGAAGACTGAACTTGGGCACATCTGATCCAATAATATATATCTCACATCATCATCACCATTTATATAGCGCCACTAATTCTGCAGCGCTGTACAGAGAACTCATTCACATGAGCCCCTGCCCCAATGGAGCTTACAGTCTAAATTCCCTAACATACACAACACACTAGGGTAAATTTTGTTAGCAGCCAATTAACCTACCAGTATGTTTTTGGAGTGTGGGAGGAAACCAGAGCACCTGGAGGAAACCAACGCAAACATGGGGAGAACATACAAACTCCATACAGATAAGGCCATGGTTAGAAATTGAACTCATGACCACAGTGCTGTAAGGCAGTAGTGCTAACCACTAGGCCACCCTTAATAAATATATATATATTTTTTCTCTTTGTACTTCACTGATGTAAATTGGACAACTATTTAGGGCGTAGGGCTTAACGACAAGGGGTACGTGTAACAACGGTAGGCTAGAAAAGAAAAATATGACAGAGCAGGAGCAGAGAAAGCAGATACTTCTCCCCTAAGCATACTCAGAACCTGCATAAGGGATAACATTACACTTTCTATAATATGTATAGATCATACCCTGCGCTAAACATAAAATTAAGCAAGTACAATTTGAGGTCAGTGTTCCTTTAAAATGATGGTAGTCGCTTTTACGATACTGTAAATCACGCCACTACTTACCCTCAGCAGGATTACAGCGAAGACCACATCGCTGACTCACTGCAAACACGGCCAGCTTGAGACGCAGACTTTACTCATTTGCGGCAGCTGAAGAACCCGGCAGCGCCCGATGAGCTCTTAAGGTAGTAACTTAAGGAGGCGCTGCCTGTACAAGGTTCTTTACTAAGCCATATACATAATCCTGCCGGGGTAAGTAGTGGCGTGATTTACAGCAGCGTTTTATAGTAACCCACTCCTTTAAAAGGAGAAATTCTCACAATCTTTTACAGATGAACCGTCCCTCACCCCATCTGGCAGATGGGCCTCATTCTATAGAATTCATCCAGCCATCTCCATTCATGGTTTCCTCTGGTCAGTATTTCCCCCTGTAGTTTAAATTGATACTCTGCTCATTGTATGGCTGCATGCCGAGAGGTGAATGAGGATAAAACTTCTCCAGGAGTGACAGCCTGGAAAACTCACCATCACTGGAGTTGTCAGAAGTGAAATTCTTCAAAACCCACAGGGTGTACGAGGTCAGGGTTGTAAAAATTTAAAATTTAAAGATGTCCACCCCAAATTATCAGCTGACTTATTAGTTAAAGGTTTATTGGCTTAACTTTTTCCATAGGTTTAAAAGTAACAAACACTTGTTTGTGCATCCACTCGAAATGTTAATGATATTGCACTATAAATCATCATCATCTCACTACAGGTATATAAAGTGTGGCTGTCTCTTTTAAATTATTGATATATTACATAATTATGTACAGTGATAATCCACAGCAGCCGCAAGTTGTCACGTAAAGATATTAAAGCTTGTAAAAAAAAATATCACCAACCTTTCATATATCGCTGCTGGGGGTTCAGGTCGCACCAGTCCGTGAAAATTTCAGAAGAAATCTGATTCCACAGGATCATCCGCCGGTGGGTGTCATTGTAGGAGGCGTTGTGAGGATCGTATAGCTCGGGGTGCAGGCGAACAAGTGCTATCAGAAGCTCAATATCAAGGAATGATTTTGAAGCCATGATGAAACTGTGATGTAATCCAAATACCATTTCCGTTCCTGTATAGACAGGAAATATGTGCCAGCGCGTCAAAAACGCATCCCATTGCATTTGGTATGCGTTTTTTGGCGCAGTGCTTACACAATGTTAAAATAAATAACGAGCGTTCACACCTCCAAAAGCCAGCGTGGTTTTATAAATAGCGCAATGCATGGATGGAAGCTAAATGTGCTGAATTTGTTTATCTGCAAACTGAATGATCTTCTCATGCATTTAGTTCATGGAAAATGCAGAAAATGAAGAATTATGGAAACCAACCCCTCAATGTGAGAACATAATGAAGGGGGAGGAACATTACAACACTGTTTGTAATGGAGCTAATTGCAATGTTCAATTATTAAAACAAATGTTTTTTTATTTTTTTAACACAACATTCCAAAACGGTTCCGACACAAACAAATTCATTAAAAAGTATAAACACTGTGGCCTTGCTATAGCCTAGTGCTTAAAATAGATTTTCTTAACTGTTTTATTACCTTTCACCCTCTCAATGTGTTTGGTAATGCTAAATGTTCATCTTTATTTTTATACATTAATATCTCTAATGTAGCGGACAGTAATAAAATTTAACAAGCTGAAACACCCTTTAAAAACAACCTCAAAGTGCATCTGTCGTTTCACAAAACAAAGTCAGATATGTTTCAGACTGAACCAATATTCAATAATAAAGCACGTCGGTGATGTCATTGGTTCCCTTTGAATGAGTAGTACGTAGGTCAAGGCCATTTTGACATAGCAGAATGGGAATTGGGGGTGGAGGGGATAATCATAGAGAGTTTAAAAGTACTTTTGGTGCTCTTGGGGATAAATGTATCACCAATTGATAATCTACGGTTTTGATTAATTAAGTTATTTACGACAAATACGAGGATGCGCATTATTGCAAGGAACGCAAGAAAACCTTCCTGGACCAATCCAATTTGAGGCCCAGCAGTAATGAACAGATCATGTGTAGTTTCATTAAACAAGTGTTTGTTAATCTATTTTGTGGAACCCTGAAGTCTCCCAAAGTTCCACAGGTCGTAGGTCATCACACCCCTGAAAGCGAACTGCTAGCAACATGCGTTACAGCGGCCTCATGTGGTAGCAAGTGTCATTTATTTGTTAAACAAATACATCTACACATATTGTGACCTATTTTTCTAGCTCAATAAACAGGAAGTAGAGTAGGGCTATTAAACTCCAGTGGGCAAGTTTTCTGGTCTACAATTACAATGCCATCATCTAGCTTTGTCTGACTGGCTCCTAACGTCAAGACAACCCGTGCCCACTAGGCATTAGTTTTACTCAGTTACCTCAATAAGATCTGACAAAGTAAAGACTGGAAAAACAGCATAATATTAGAATGGTAGAACAAAGTGACAATCAGACTGAGGCACACAAGCAACAGAGTCCAGCATTCTATAAAACCCCAGGTTATACACTAACAGAATATCTTCAGGACTTGGTCATTTAGTCAGACATCACAGGTTATTCTGTAGGTGTCCTGGGAAATACAAAACCAATCCCAAAATTGCAAGTCCCAAGCAGGTAAAGAATAATATAAAAGGGCAGCACAGTGGCCTAGTGGTTAGCACATCTGCCTCACAGCACTGGGGTCATGAGTTCGATTCCCGACCATGGCCTTATCTGTGTGGAGTTTGTATGTTCTCCCTGTGTTTGCGTGGGTTTCCTCCGGGTGCTCCGGTTTCCTCCCACACTCCAAAAACATACTGGTAGGTTAATTGGCTGCAATCAAAAATTGACCCTAGTCTCTGTCTGTCTCCCTCTCTGTCTGTCTTTGTGTGAGTGTGTGTATATATTAGGGAATTTAGACTGTAAGCTCCAATGGGGCAGGGACTGATGTGAATGAGTTCTCTGTACAGCGCTGCGGAATTAGTGGCGCTATATAAATAAATGATGATGATGATGATGACTACGGTGGACAGTTCCTTACAAAGTCTGGTTTCAGTCTCTAATCAATTGTTTGGTAATATGAGTCTTGGCTGCTCAACTGCTCAAAAGTAGCCCTAGTTTGAGCCAATCCATTACTTCATGCACACACGGTGGTGTGACCACATCCAACTGCTTGGTACAGAGTTATCTCCTTAAAGGAGCAGTTAACTGTCTTAAGCTCACCCCTCTGCTTACTGGGATTCCAGGAGCAGCACTGTGACTGAGAAAAGGAACGAACTAGGCCAAATTACATGCAGTGCGACCAGGCTCCAAATATCTAGACAGTGGAAGATGGCAGCTTTCTTGTGGTGCCCAAAATAAGACCAGATTAGCAGGGGATAAATATTGAGTTTGTGAGAATCAGAGGGCAGCGGACTGACCAAAGCCTTTCCTCAGACCAGCAAATCCCCTTGTTTAATGGTGAAGAATGTAAAAAGTATTGAAAATTAAGATGTTTTAGTCAAGTTGTCTTTTGTATATTCCTCTGCATTAACCTCACAAATGAAGGCTACAAAGTAGTGTTATATTCAATTTATGTAATACCTTCTACTTACAGATAAAATATTAAGCGAAACCCCCCCCTCCCCCAAAAAAAGCATGCAGACGGGACGGACGAACCTCTCCCGTTACCATTCTGATCACTGATTGACAATATCTGAGAACTATTCAACAAAAAGCCACAAGTTGTTCTACAAATAAAATAACTTACGTTTTCTATCTTTTAATGTCCTTATTTCATCTTCACTCTAAATAATAGAACACAGGAGGGGAAATAAGATCACTGAATAAAGAGGAATATATAAAATAGCAGCCAACCATTCACTTGAATTGCAGGTATGAGCTATAGATAAAAATAAGCAGCAGCAAGTATCCTGTGTCACCCAGTAGCTTAACGGTGCTATCAGTTTATTGCCAGTGACAATGGTATTATTATTCAACCAGACACGGGGTGGGGGGGGGGGGGGGGGGGGGGGGGACACAAAAAAGGGGGCACACGTGCAAACGTAAACCTACAAAAGCACAAACATAATTCTGCCTCCATTCTACAACTCCATGTCTGTCGATAACATAGCGGCAATGAAGCATGAAAATTGGTCTGCTTATAGTGGTGTCCACCACTTCCGGTATTGAAAAAGAAAAGTCAAAATTATTATTACATTGTCACATCCTTGTGTGAGCAAAATGTATCCTTTGTTTATTGTATAACTGAGGTGTTTCTCCATCCGTAGCACTCACTTGCTGACCATGCATGAGTTTACAACCTCACTTGAGTAGATCCAACGAAAGTTTAAACATCAAATATGCAGAAACACAATTTTTTTTTGTTAATGCAGCTGTCATTTCGCCTGGGAATGCAGACTCATCTCGTTAATGACCGGAAATAGCATTTAGTAATTAAAGCTTCCTTGAAAGGGTCGCTACATATGACATACACACTAGTGAAAGGGCATCAACAACCACTCCGGCCGGCTTTAATCAGGAGAGCTGTAAAATACAGATCACAAGATAGAGACCTTCACATCACAGATGGAAGTGTAGGTAAACGCAGTCGGAAGTATATCACCTGTGTGCGCGGACATCTTTCAACGGCTCGAGCAGACCCCAGCAACCTGTCTGCCCAAGCACAGGACACCATATCTCGTCCAATGCGGCTGCCTACGTCTCAGTCCCCCAGCACTCGTGCAAGAGGCTTATTGACAGGAAGTTGGATGTGCAGAGAAAATATGCCTCCCCCATGACAAGGCTCAGCTCAGAGAGCTTATTGAAAAAACTAAGAAAACCTTTACATAGATCTCTGTGAATGTGACTAGTAGCCATCAGAAGCCAAGACTGGACAGCTCCAACTCCAAGGTTCAGGAGTCATAAGATCAAATTTCTTTTAATCAGGATATGAGATAACATCTTTGTTCCTGCACATTCTAGACAAAACACTTAGAAGTAACATACATGTCCCCCATCACTGCTAATGACCATATGATCTACTCCAGTACAACAAGCTACTAGCTGCAGACATATTACAAGCTTCACTCCGCTCACACAAGTAAACACACATTTTTCTTGGCACATTAGTTCATGCAGGTGCAGATCAGGGGGGAACTCAGTCTTGTTACAGTCAATTTTGAGGAAACAAAAAACCTACCAGCTCTTTTATCCTCTTCCGACGTCTGCCTGGATTACCCAGATGACTCGTGAGATCAAATATCGTTGGGATGGCATTTTCCCGAAGTACGGTCCTGTATGGACTCTGAAAATAAATATAGTTATATTAACTCACTGTATAAATTCATATGCCTACAAGTAAATGGTATATAACTAATTACCATTAAATGGAACACGACAAAAGGTGTAATGAACAAACTGCAAATGCCACATCCGCCGTCTGACTGTCAGCATCACTCACTTTATTATGTTTAGTCATATTAAGCATTTCTTGCTTTTAAAGAATATAGTCATGGCCAAAAGTTTTGAGAATGACAAGTATTGGTCTTCATAAAGTTTGCAGCTTCAGTGTTTTTAGACCTTTTTGTCAGATGTTGCTATGGTCTACGGAAGTGAAATTACAAGCATTTCATAAATTTCAAAGGCTTTTATTGACAATTACATAAAGTTTATAAAGTCAATATTTAGAGCATTGACCCTTCTATTTGCAGACCTTTGCAATTCGCGCTGGCATGCTGTCAATCTTCTGGGCCACATACTGACTGATGGCCGCCCATTCTTGCCTAATCAATGCTTGGAGTTTGTCAGAATATGTGGGCTTTTGTTTGTCCAACCGCCTCTTGAGGACTGACCACAATTTCTCAATGTGAATATGGTCTGGGGATTTTCCTGTCCATGGACCCAAAATTTTGATGTTTTGATCCCCGAGCCCCTTAGTTATCACTTTTGCCTTACGGCAAGGTGCTCCATCATGCTGGAAAAGGCATTGTTCATCACCAAACTGTTCTTGGATGGTTGGGAGAAGTTGTACTTGGAGGATGTTTTGGTACCATTCTTAATTCATGGCTGTGTTCTTAGGCAAAATTTGAGTGAGCCCACTCCCTTGGCTATGAAACAACCCCATACATGGTCTCAGGATGCTTTACTGTTGGCACGACACAGGACTGATGGTAGCGCTCACCTTTCCTTCACCGAACAAGTGTTTTTGCAGATGCCCCAAATAATCTAAAAGGGGATTCATCAGAGAAAATGACTGTATCCCAGTCCTCAGCAGTCCAATATCTGTATCTTTTGCAAAATATCAGTCTGCCCCTGATGTTTTTCCTGGAGAGAAGTGGCTTCTTGGCTGGCATTCTTAACACCAGATCATCCTCCAAAAGTGTTCGCCTCACTCTCACACCTGCCTGCTGCCATGGTGGTGCCCCGATTCGGCAGCTAAATCAACTTTACGAGACGGTCCTGGCGCTTGCTGGACGTTCTTGGACGCCCTGAAGCCTTCTTCACAACTGTTGAACCTCTCTCTTTGAAGTTCTTGATGATCCAATAAATGGTTGATTTAGGTGCAATCTTACTAGCAGCAATATCCTTGTCTGTGAAGCCCTTTTTGTGCAAAGCAATGACGACTGCACATCTTTCCTTACAGGTAACCATGGTTAACAGAGAAAGAACAATGATTTCAACCACCCTCCTTTTAAAGCTTCCAGTCTGTTATTCTAACTCAATCAGCATGACAGAGTGATCTCCAGCCTTGTCCTTGTCAACACTCTCACCTGTGTTAACGAGAGAATCACTGACCTGAGTCAGCTGGTCCTTTTGTGGCAGGGCTGAAATGCAGTGGGAATTATGTTTTTGGGATAAAGTTCATTGTCGTGACAAAGAAAGACTTTAAAATTAATTGCAATTCATCTGATCACTCTTCATGACATTCTAGCGTATATGCAAATTGCCATCATAAAAACTGAAGCAGCAGAGTTTGTGAAAAATAATATTTGTGTCATTCTCAAAACTTTTGGCCATGACTGTACATACACTGCAAATTACACAGGGAATGGGGATTAACAGCTCTGCCTGTCTGAATCCTGGTAAGCAGGCCTAGAGTACAAAAGATGAACATAGGACTATTAGAAGCTTCGAGGATCCAGCAGATTGGGCAACTGGCGCATCAGAGGTAAGAAACATTGTATTTAACCATAACCTGGTAAACACCACCCAAAACTAGAGTTCTAAAACTTATTATTCTTTAAACTACCAACTTCGATGTGTAAGTACAATGTGTAAATATTTCCTGGCACTTACACTTCTACAAATCATGGAATCCTCAAAGTGCTGAGCACATAATCTGTAGTGCTTGTTAAGCTGATCAGGAGTCTTCTCTTCCAAATCAGCTCTTCGACAGTTCTCGACCCACTTCTGGCATCTACGGTGACATGGGAAAGGAAAAAATGACTAGATAGAATACGGCAAATAAATGTGGCCACCCAACAGAAGGTCACCAGAGACTACTGTCAAATAATGCACTAAAATACTGGGCTGCCATCTAATCCAAATTTTAACAAGGAAGCAGATAGCACTTAAGAACATTGCAATGATCTGGCGTTCACAGATAACAATCCTGAAAATTAGAGGATGATATGCAAAGCTTAAGCAACACTATCCATATAAACTGTAAGAATAATTTTTGGGAGTGCATTATAGCCAGAGTGGCACAGTGGTTAGCAGTACTGGCGCTCTCAGCGCTGGGGGCCTTGGGATCATTTCCGAACAGGGCCCTGTGTGTTCGCCCTGTGCTTGCATGAGTTTCCTACCACAGTCCAAATCCATAATGGTAGGATAATTAGCTCTGGAGGGAATTAACCCTAGTGTGTGTTAACAAATGTAACCTCCATTGGGACAGGAACTGAATAGAATGATTAAATATTCTCTCTGTAAAGCACTTCAGAAAATGTAGGTGCTATATAAGTAAAGGTTAATAGCAGCTAGCAGTTTACAATTAAAGTGTAATGAGCAATAGTACCCCACATGCCAGAGGAGGAACCCCAGAGGCCACCCAGGAGCTAGCGGAGGACACCCTCCTCCAGCGCAAGTGACAGCTGAGGAACCCTGCATGCAAAGGTGGAGGAACCCCGCATGGCCCAGAAGAGGAACCCCACCTCCCGCATCAGCAGAGGAGGAACCCCACCTCCGGCGCACAACTCCCACACACGCCCCAAGAGGAGAAACCCCACCTCCCGCGCACGCCCCAAGAGGAGAAATCCCACCTCCCACATCAGCAGAGGAACCCCGCACGGCCCAGAAGAGGAACCCCACCTCCCACATCAGCAGAGGAGGAACCCCACCTCCTGCGCACAACTCCCACACGCCCCAAGAGGAGAAACCCCACCTCCCGCGCACGCCCCAGAGGAGGAACCCCACCTCCCGCCCCAAGAGGAGGAACTCCGCCTCCAGCACACACGCCTCTGAGGAGGAACCCCACCTCCCGTGCACACGCCCCAAGAGGAGGAACCCCACCTCCCGCCCCAAGAGGAGGAACCCCACCTCCAGCTCACACGCCCCAAGAGGAGGAACCCCACCTCCCGCGCACACACGCCCCAAGAGGAGGAACCCCACCTCCCGCGCACACACGCCCCAAGAGGAGGAACCCCACCTCCCGCACACACACGCCCCAAGAGGAGGAACCCCACCTCCCGCACACACACGCCCCAAGAGGAGGAACCCCACCTCCAGCACACACGCCTCTGAGGAGGAACCCCACCTCCCGTGCACACGCCCCAAGAGGAGGAACCCCACCTCCCGCCCCAAGAGGAGGAACCCCACCTCCAGCTCACACGCCCCAAGAGGAGGAACCCCACCTCCCGCGCACACACGCCCCAAGAGGAGGAACCCCACCTCCCGCGCACACACGCCCCAAGAGGAGGAACCCCACCTCCCGCACACACACGCCCCAAGAGGAGGAACCCCACCTCCCGCACACACACGCCCCAAGAGGAGGAACCCCACCTCCCGCACACACACGCCCCAAGAGGAGGAACCCCACCTCCCGCACACACACGCCCCAAGAGGAGGAACCCCACCTCCCGCACACACACGCCCCAAGAGGAGGAACCCCACCTCCCGCACACACACGCCCCAAGAGGAGGAACCCCACCTCCAGCACACATGCCCCAAGAGGAGGAACCCCACCTCCAGCACACACGCCCCAAGAGGAGGAACCCCACCTCCAGCACACACGCCCCAAGAGGGGAACCCCACCTCCTGCACACACGCCCCAAGAGGAGGAACCCCACCTCCAGCACACACGCCCCAAGAGGAGGAACCCCAGCTCCTGCACACACGCCCCAAGAGGAGGAACCCCAGCTCCTGCACACACGCCCCAAGAGGAGGAAGCCCACCTCCTGCACACACTCCCCAAGAGGAGGAACCCCACCTCCAGCACACACGCCTCTGAGGAGGAACCCCACCTCCTGCACACACTCCCCAAGAGGAGGAACCCCACCTCCAGCACAAACGCCCCAAGAGGAGGAACCCCACCTCCAGCACACACGCCCCAAGAGGAGGAACCCCACCTCCTGCACACACGCCCCAAGAGGAGGAACCCCACCTCCAGCACACAGGCCCCAAGAGGAGGAACCCCACCTCCAGCACACACGCCTCGGAGGAGGAACCCCACCTCCCACACACGCGCCTCTGAGGAGGAACCCCACCTCCAGCACACACGCGCCTCTGAGGAGGAACCCCACCTCCAGCACACACGCCTCTGAGGATGAACCCCACCTCCAGCACACACGCCTCTGAGGAGGAACCCCACCTCCCGCACACACGCCCCAAGAGGAGGAACCCCACCTCCAGCACACACGCCCCAAGAGGAGGAACCCCACCTCCCGCACACACACCCCCTCAGAGGAGGAACCCCACCTCCAGCACACACACCCCCTCAGAGGAGGAACCCCACCTCCCGCACACACGCCCCAAGAGGAGGAACCCCACCTCCAGCACACACGCCACAAGATGAGGAACCCCACCTCCCGCACACACGCCCCAAGAGGAGGAACCCCACCTCCAGCACACACGCCCCAAGAGGAGGAACCCCACCTCCAGCACACACGCCCCAAGAGGAGGAACCCCACCTCCAGCACACACGCCCCAAGAGGAGGAACCCCACCTCCCGCACACACACCCCAAGAGGAGGAACCCCACCTCCAGCACACACGCCCCAAGAGGAGGAACCCCACCTCCTGCACACACGCCCCAAGAGGAGGAACCCCACCTCCTGCACACACGCCTCTGAGGAGGAACCCCACCTCCAGCACACACGCCTCTGAGGAACCCCACCTCCAGCACACACGCCACAAGAGGAGGAACCCCACCTCCAGCACACACACCCCAAGAGGAGGAACCCCACCTCCAGCACACACGCCCCAAGAGGAGGAACCCCACCTCCAGCACACACGCCCCAAGAGGAGGAACCCCACCTCCAGCACACACGCCCCAAGAGGAGGAACCCCACCTCCTGCACACACGCCCCAAGAGGAGGAACCCCACCTCCTGCACACACGCCCCAAGAGGAGGAACCCCACCTCCTGCACACACGCCCCAAGAGGAGGAACCCCACCTCCAGCACACACGCCCCAAGAGGAGGAACCCCACCTCCAGCACACACGCCTCTGAGGAGGAACCCCACCTCCAGCACACACGCCTCTGAGGAGGAACCCCACCTCCAGCACACACGCCTCTGAGGGGGAACCCCACCTCCAGATCACATTACAGTCATACAATGACGTTTCCCGCTGACCCCTGTCACGTGCTCACCGGCTCGGGTCCCGGGGGAACCTGAAGAAGGCCAGGTCTGACTGAGTGCTTTTCCGGGTGCAGTTCGGGGCTGCGCAGAAATTCGGCATTTTCGGGTGTTACCGGGGTGACCCCAGCCTCCTCCCCTCACCCGGGGGGCGGGGACACTGAGCACCGGGAGACAGAGAGGCCGCGGCGGCTCCACACTGCTGTGCGCGGCTCGGAGGAGTCACATCCACATCCCAGCATGCACCGCGCGACGCTCTACACGCCCCTTGCCAGCTCTATGACTCAGGGCTGAAAGAGCGCGGACCGGAAGCGGCTGACCATAGAGATGCGTTAGTGGCGGCTAGAGCAGCCTGTGCTGGGAGGACTAAAGTCATGTTCTGTGTGTAGGGCTGAGTGTCTTCTGGTGGTGTAGAACTACAAGTCACAGGAGGCCTTCCCATCCCCAGTAGTGGAGCCAAGAAAGGCAGGGCATGTAGCATTATAGTCACATCTGTTCTATATTTCTACTGACATTATTATATTATATCTCCTGTAACTGTCCGAAATTGCAGTATGTATTATTATTATTATTATTATTATTATTGCACCAAATATTCTGCAACCTATCTGCACTGAGAAATTATCAATATAATAGAAATAAACATACAGAATACCAATTTCCATATATAGAACTATATAACTACATATTTTGGACATGAAAGTCCTTTCTTCAAGTAGATTTTAATGATAGCATAAAAGCTGCTTTATGTTTCTACTCCAGATCTTAGGAACAACCCCTTGCCAAATACTGTCCTGCACCATTGGCGTTCAGTGTGGTGGTCCCTATTCAGATTGCTATGACTTTATATGTCTGATCATTAGCCACATATTCATCTAGGACCTGTTGGAATGTTAAGCCCGCAGATGGCGCCTGAATGCAGGATTCAAACGTTGCAGTTTCAGTACTGATAATAATTATCAAGGTCCTCATCTGACTGCTGCATGGGAATGGCCCTTGGTAATTGGGGAATTAATGATATTTAATGAAAGGGGTTCAGAAACCAATAAAGTATCAATATTGTCTGATGTTGCATACTAGTACTGTACTAGAGGCATAAATAAATCTGTTTATATGCTATAAACTATATAGATAAACCATACATAGACCTCACAACCCGTTCTGCACTCCAGATACATATATGCTTTTATCCTTTGTGCTTCAGTTGTCCTTCATATTCATGAAGAGGTAGGTACCAAGTACATTCAGTAAAGATTCAGTCCTCCCAAGACCCCCTATCCCAGCAGAAACAAGAGACCTAATTTCATTTTTGGGTGTAAATGTAACTTAATTGGTACTGTTTAAATGGAAAAAAAAAGCTATAGCCACCCTGGGATAACCCTGCTACAAAGACTGGCTTAAGCGCATACACTTTCTGTGGTGTACTAAGTACCGACCACCTCTGCTGAAGATTCCCGGACTATATGCTCAGCTGGCTAACATTCCTCTGCCAGTAAGTTTGAAGTTCTGAATATCACAAAGAGATTGTGTGGAGATTAATTTAGCGAAGGAACCACAGCTAGCATCATCATCAGTGTCTATGCCTATTGAGAACTAAGCTACGGCCAATCTGGTAGCCAGAAGATAAAACTCCCTCAGTGACTCGAAAGCAATTGACCGTGGGACCTGTAGTGAAGATAAGGAACCTTTACTGGAGACCAGAGGGAGGAACCCGAAATGCTGGAAGCTTGTGAGGACATTAAGACAGGACTGACTACTGTCACGGTGCTGGATGCCCCCAGGAGAGAACGACTTGGCTGAGGTAGTTGTCAAAGACGCACCACTACCGGTGAAGCAAAGTTCTAAGTCGTGATGGACAAAGGTGATCCAGAGGTTCCAATGTTTTCCCACCATTACTGTCTGCAAGTCCCTTCTAAAGCAGAAATTAAAACAGCCCTTAGACAATGGAAACGACAACATCCCTTCTGACATCTTGAAGGTAGACCTTGAAACATCAGCTACGCTGCTGCATCCCTTGCTCGAGAAAAGATCTGTGTAGGGGAAATGATTCCCTGGGAATAGAGTAAGATCATAAATGTTAAGTTAAGCTGCCCAAAAAAGGAAACACCTCCAACTGCAACAACTAGAGAGGGATCACCCTCGTTGTGCTTAGTAAGGTGCTAGCAAGAGTGATCTTACACTGCATCTGTCAAAGCTCGACTTCGGAAAAAGCAGGCCGGGTTCTGAAAACATTTCAGTCAACACACTCCCAATAATCTTTGAGCAAAGTAGCAAGTGGCAAAACACCCTCATTGCCTTTGAGAAAGCATTTGACCCAACAGAAGAAGACTTTTACCTTTGCGTTCTAGCTGGTTCATTGTGCAATATGATGTAGCACATGCCCTTGTGTTTCTAACTCCCATTGTCCTATAGATTGTAAGCTTGCGAGCAGGGTTCTCTTACCTCTCTGTCTGTATGTATTACCCAGTATTGTCTTATCAGTGTTTGTTCCCAATTGTAAAGCGCTACGGAATTTGCTGGTGCTATATAAATAAATGATGATGAACAGAAGGATCATGTGGCACACCCTGAAATAATATGGCATGCCCTGCAAAATTATTATCATCAGGGAAATCTATGATGGCTACAAATACCAGGGAAATGTTGAGAGATTGGGAGGACACAAGGGTTTTTCTTTCACCAACCCTGTTTTTGCTAGCGCTGGAACAGAGTAATGAAAGTTGCAGAAGTTAGGAAGACAGGTGTACAGTGTGGATTACACAGGCCCAAAGACAAAAATGTTACTGATGATATTTGCCTTCTCACAATGATTTTGAGATGTGGAAGAGAAGCTAAGCTCAGGTGCAGAGAGAGAGGCTGAGGACTGGGTTGAACGACAATGTTTGCAAAACAAAGAAGACATTGCAAGCAAGATCAGTATCAATGGAAATGTCATTGAGCAAGTGGACTCTTGTTTATTTAGAAAGTATTGTCATGAAAGGAGACCTGGCTGATGAGGATGTAAAGCACTGTATCTACAAGGCAAATGGCACTTTTGTACAATTGTATCCTGTCTGGGAAAACTGGAACATCACCAGACAAACTAACCTGAGACTTTTTTTTAAAACAATGTTAAGTCAGTCCTTCTCTATGTTTATGAAACTTGGAAGTTCATAGAGTAGATGACCAAACAACTGCAAATATTCGTAAATCATTGCCTATTAATCAACGTCCGGTGGCCCGGAGTAATATGAAACGACGACTTGCTAGGAAGTTGGATGGAGCAGTGGAGAAAGTAGCCTAGAATTGGAACCCTCAGGGATCTCGAAATGTGCTCGTCCAAGGAAAACCTGGAGCAAGACCATAGGATGGCAGCCCTGGCAGTAGGGAAGATGTGGAAGGAAGTAAAGAGGATTGCTAGCAGTTGAACCCAGTAGAAGTGATTCTCGGAACCCCTTTGCTCCACATAGCAGCTACAGGATGAAGAAGGAAGTATTTAAGCGCACACAGGATGCACTAAGTGTTAGCCATCACTGATGAAGTTCCTGAAACTATAAACTCACATTGACTGGAAGTGCCAGGGAATCTGAAGCTGTGATTCTCATGGAAAGACTATAAGGGGTTAATGCAGGGAGGGTACCACAGCTATCATCACCAGAAATGGTTATGTTCCTTTATGAGAACTTACCTCCAGACCCCACAGGCAGCAAGGTGTACGGGACAGAGAGGGGCAGAAACTCAGTCTCTTCCAGTCTACCTGTGGGACTTAGTGAAACTGATGGGCAGTAAGATTTTGAAGATAAGACTGGCTAAAGATGATGGTCTTGCTGGGCTTTCATGGATCGGAGAAAATACAATTAATTTAAGACTGGGCACAGAGCCTATGGTGCTACTCAAAAAAGATATCGCTGTTTATCCTCAAATGTCAAAAAAACGAAAATACTCATAGAAGAGCAGCACTGAGTTGTGTTCACATCAAATGTATACGCAAGAACACTACGGTGGATATTTGTCACGTATCGGACTGTGAGGACTGGACAGTCTTCTACTTCACCCAAGTTCTCTGTGGGTTTTATGACAGTATGTGCCCGCAGCATGTTTCCACTGGACTGCGCCAGAGCAGGATACACCAGAGATTGGCCTAAGGAGTTTGCAATAGTTTTCCTTTATATTGTAATGCAGTGTTTCAGTGGGACTGTTAATCCTTCCATAGAAGTCCTATAGCTCTTTGATGATTGTTAAATAAACTACATATGTCTTTATTCAGAGATTCATCTGTGTGTGAAAATATTTTACCACCGCTATAGGTAGTATGTGGAAAGATATCCCAAGTGCTCACTTGGCACTGGAGTAGTCAATTGATCTCTACCAGTTGGTGCTGATATATTTATAGTTATATAGTTTAGATGCCCCAGTATCGGCCTTCCCCCTCTCCGGCAACCGCTTAATTTCCTTTATCGTCACCTTACCTCGTGCTTCTGCCTTTGTACTTAATTCCACATACACACAGCGGCACCTAAATACTCTAGACCCCATCTGATTCTACTACAACTACCCTGATCTGGCTGCCTCTTTGTGCAATAGTGCACTCACTTCAGCCCCAGTCACAGAAGCTCCAGTCACTGCATACAACCTCAGGAAATTCAAACCACAACCGTGGCACACCAAAGAGATCGGGTACCGGTAAAAGTACTCTCACATTGCTGAGTGCCAGTTGAGGAAATCTTGCAACACTACCACTACCTTACTGTCACTCGCCAAGCAAACCTATTTCACTTCTCTAATATGCACCCAATCTCCTAGACTTCCTCAAAGCCCATGAATGGCAATTATTCAAAGACAAAATCAGCATCATTCAACAGGATATCCCCTCATGCCAGACCTACTACTCCAAACCCACTCTCTCCGGCACTCTGCAATCCGCGCTCAGTTCTTTTTTTTTCCTGCAACAGAGGATGAAGTCTCTGCACTTATCTCATTGCCTCATTCTATAATCTTCCCCAATGACCCTATTCCCTGTCAACTTCTCCATTCCCATTCCCCTGTTTGATGTATTAATAAAGAATAAAACTTGTACAAAACAAATTAAATGGCACATTTGTTTTAAAATGTTTTAAGATATATGGGGCTATTTAGTATAGATTATACACATTAGGGCGTACTTGGAGCATATTGGCACACTTTGCAGCCTTGGCCAACCTGTGGTTCTCCAGATGTTGTAAAACTGCAAGTCTCAGCATGCTGTGACAGCGATTTGCTAGCTATCTACCTGCAAAGCAGGCTTGGCCTTGTACTTTTGCAAAACCTGGAGAGCCGCTGGTTGGCCAGGTCTGCTTAAGTTGACATGCCCTATTTCTGAGGCAGTTCCTGCCATGAATTAAGAATATCCTTTCAAGTCACATCAATCACCTGAGCTTCCTCCTGCAATCACTGTATTATGAGCACAGTAACTAATGCGAGTGGAGCAGGGGCAGGAAAAGTAGAGGAAGGTTGATAGGCTGAATATTGAATTAAATGGCTGCCTCCGTTGTAGCATGTGACGGGTCGGGCAGAAAACTAGCAAGATATTTGCCTGAACATCACCTTTGACCAGCTACAAATGTTTATTTTTCAGTGAATAATTCTGGCTCACATTAAGCTACAACTGGAGCTTACATTTGCAAAATGAACAGACTGAATTACACTGCCACTCAATTCCTCAATTCAAGTTTCATTTTTTTTTTTTTTTTTTACTAAACTTATGTATTTCAAATGACAATTCCAAATCAGCAATTTCCTATAGAAATGAACAAGAGCTGTCATCATCCGGGCCTTGTCAGGAAGTGTCCCGTAATCTCCTCTTGTAACCACCTGAAATGCACTCGGCTGCCAGCGGAGGAGATTGAAATTAAGAGAGATGTATTAACATCTGGGGCGCAAATCAGATAAGCAGAAAGGAGAAACTATCATATAACAAAAACTTTGCACAACATTTAAACTCAACCAAAATGACATGTAACCGTGTAAGTTAATTTAATATGTCTGGTATGGAATTAAGTGGGTGTTTTTTTTTTTTACCTTGTTTCAACACATTTTTAGTTTACTACTATATCTAAATTAAATATAAGTTTATTAAAGTAGTCTATTGATTTCATGATTTCTAAATGATTTAAACACTGACAGGTCCTAATTATGCATGTGTGTTTTTTTAAGTTATATTTTAGCACAGTGGCTCAGTGGTTAGCACTTCTGCCTCACAGCACTGGGGTCATGAGTTCGGTTCCCGACCATGGCCTTATCTATGTGGAGTTTGTATGTTCTCCCCGTGTTTGCGTGCGTTTCCTCCAGGTGCTGCGGTTTCATCCCACACTCTAAAAACATACTGGTAGGTTACTTGGCTGCTATCAAATTGACCCTAGTCTGTCTCTCAGTGTGTGTGAGTGTGTGTATATTAGGGAATTTAGACTGTAAGCTCCAATGGGGCAGGGACTGATGTGAGTGAATTCTCTGTACAGGGCTGCGGAATTAGTGGCGCTATATAAATAAATGGTGATGATGATGATCATTATATGTTTATATTTTATTCATTTATTCATATAATTAAATTTTATTTATAGGGCCTAGTAGAGTTTCGGGTGTAATTTGTGTTTTTGTGCACATGCCTTATTTCTGGCACAGTGGGTCTTATTCACTGGAATGACCTTCCTTGCTCTATCCGACTGTCCCCTAATCTGTGCACCTTCAAACGGGCACTTAAAACTCATCTGTTCCCCAGAACATACCAGCCATCCCCCTAACCATCTCCATGGTTGTTCTGCTCACCTTCCTTCTCCCATGTCCCCATATGTACTCCTATTACTCCTGATCACCTCCACTCACTTCCTCTTGTGTCTGCTGTTTGTTTGCCTTCCCTTTAAGATGTAAGCTCTTATGAGCAGGGCCCTCTTCCCTCATGTCTCTAAACCATTTCTTCTCCTCCAACTTCACTGTATTAGCTATCATCATCAACATCATCAACATTTATTTATATAGCGCCAGCAAATTCCGTAGCGCTTTACAATTGGGAACAAACATTAACAATACTGGGTAATACATACAGACAGAGAGGTAAGAGAACCCTGCTCGCAAGCTTACAATCTATAGGACAATGGGAGTTAGAAACACAAGGGCATGTGCTACATCATATTGCACAATGGACCAGCTAGAATGCAAAGGTAAAAGTATTGAGTGGGCTGTGTGTGTTGCAATGTTGGTCAGAGGGTTGTTGTCTGTGGAGGTATTGGTGTCTTGGTTTTACTCGTTTATTGTTCTGTACTGTTTTACCCTGTATGGTCCACTGTTTGTATTATGTACAGCGCTGCGGAAACCTTGTGGAACCCTATAAATAAAGGTTTTTAATAATAATAATTTAGGAGCCAATTTAATAAAGAAGAAGAAAATTCCTACTGCTACAGGTGTTTTCACCATCATTGTGTCTTTCTCCCGGCAATAAGAGATGAAAATCATTGAAACAATGCACAATTTTTTTTCAAATAAAAGCACACACATGAATTATGTATCAGTGGGAGGGGTCAACCCACCATCGGCCAATCAGCAGCAGCTAGCTAGTGCTATTGATCGTCATCATTATCATTGTGTCTTGTTGCACCAGTCCTCCAGCACGGGCAAGAGATACACCTTCTAACATCAGTGTCCGGGTCTACCTCAGTCGTAACGTGAACATGTGCTTACTGTGCCCTTCTCTCCCCCTGTTCATGGGCAACCCGAGGGGGTTACCTAGTGCCTAGAAACCCCCCTCCAAGCCTGTATAATTGAGATGGCTGTACCTTGCTCCCGCTTCACACAGCTCTGCTTGAAAAGGGAGAGCTGCGTGTACCTAACGGTAGTGCACGCAGCATTGCCCATGTATATTATAGGAAGAGCTGGAGAGCAGCCATGCACTGTCTAAAATTATAGCCACGCCCCCATGCATGCTGGTCACGCCCACTGGTGTGGAAACCCCCTTCACAAATCCTGCATTTGCCCCCGCTGTTCTGCGTACAACAGGGTGCCCTGCACCACACCTTTTGGAAATGTCCAAAAATATCTCCTCTGTAGAAGAAAGGTGATCTTATCTTACGCCTGTGAGCTAAGATACGGATACCAGTTGTCTATCTTACGCCCTCTTTCCATGTTCCCTTACTGACACCCCCATAGGCTGATATAGCCTATCCTCAATGCGTAGATGCCAAATCTCCTTACCAAGGAAAAAACCAATCCACTGCGTTTGAATTCCACCATTGAGAAGGTTTGTTTAATTCATAGGATGGAACATATACTGTATCTTGGATTATCTCCAATACCCCAATTAGATTCTCTGCAATCTGCTGCATTATTGGGTCTCCTTTCTCCACTATCCTATGACCTTTGAATTTGCAGGCGGCGTTCTCAGGCCCCTGGTGTTGAATTGCTTCCTGTATTATCTACTATATAAATGCCTAGTGTCGTGTGTGAACAAAAAACAAGCTGCAGCGCCACCTGCTGGGCAGAGTTATACACTGACCTATATATTTCTTGAAGGAGAAGTGACAGTTGGGAGTGGTTGCCGGGGGTGACAGTGGGGAGTTTTTAACATCTTAAGTAGCTTGATGAAGGATGTGGTGATGAAGATGAAGGATGAGGTGATGGAGAAAAATGATGAGGTGGTGACATGTGGACAAAACCACGTTAAAAAAGGGCGCTTACGTCCCTGAGGAGGCCTGGGCTAGGCCCAAATGCATGACAAGAACCTTTTTAACACCTTAAGTAGCTTGATTTGACTAGAATGCATGAGTATCATGCACGGGTTAACTTGTCATTGATAACTGTCATACATTTATATTGTTGGTGTAAGGAACATGTCTCTGATGTAATATATTGCAATCTCTTATTGTATAATTGAATGCCCCCTCCTCTATATATGTCCTTTCTGTACCCCTTCCCTAACCCATTTGTTGAAAAATTTCAATAAAGTAAATCCTGCCAGGATACCTGTTAAATAGACTTTGTGCTGTTGCCAGACATAGAGATTAGTTCTTACCGCCGGCGCGTGTAATGTAATCGGCCCTTTGATGTCGAGGGTGAAATGAGAAAAAGGTATTTATCCTCCATTTAATAAATCGGACCATAAATGTTAAAGGGTATTTCCATACAATTATGTTTTTCTGCTAATGGGATATGTGAGTGAATGTTTTTCACAACACCACAATGTAACCCTGCTCTTCTGAGCCCCTTTTGTTACTTATAAATTGATGTAGCAATTTTTCTTTTTTTTTTAATGCATAAGAGCAATCCATTTATTTCGATGCAGGGAGCAGTGTCAAGATGACCCGATTTGAGGCAAATTGCTTCACGAAGGCCCCCGATCCTCCCCATTTCACTAGGAAGTGGGCAGAATGCGGGAGAATGGACTGCGCTCACGGGAGACCACCCCGGAATTCATGAGCCTCCCGAACATTCCGGGAGACTGGGCAAGTATGCCTGCAAGTGAGCTTTGCACTCAATATAAAAATATATGAATATATATGACCCAATGTTGGTACTCTTACTTTTAAGAGTTAGGATCAACCTATTAGGTGGGCAGCACGGTGGCTTAGTGGTTAGCACTTCTGCCTCACAGCACTGGGGTCATGAGTTCAATTCCTGACCATGGCCTTATCTGTGAGGAGTTTGTATGTTCTCCCCATGTTTGCGTGGGTTTCCTCCGAGTGCTCCAGGTTCTCCTAGTCTCCAAAAAACATACTAGTAGGTTAATTGGCTGCTATTAAATTGCCCTTAGTCTCTCTCGGTCTCTGTGTGTATGTTATGGGATTTAGATTGTAACCTCCAATGGGGCAGGGACTGATGTGAATGAGTTCTGTGTACAGCGCTGCGGAATTAGTGGCGCTATATAAATAAATAGATGGTGATGATGATCTGTAAGTGGTTATGGCTTACCATATAGGGACAAATATACACTAAGGGGTAAATGTATGAAAGTCCGGTTTTTTTCAACTCGCCGGAAATCGGCGAGTTTACAGCTAACATTTAAAGCGGCGCTGGCTTGTAAAGGCGAACTTGCCTTTACAAGCCATCGCCGCTTTAAGACTTCTGTTTTTTATTAGTTTAGAAGCAGTTGTATTATTATTTTGTTCTGCTGGAAGCATTTGAGAGCTGTGGGATCCTAATTTGTTTCACAAGTAATCCCGACCTTTGTAGCACTTTCTGCAGCTTATAAAATTGATTGAGCACCCTGTCTTGTATGTTAAGATGCAAACTATTTATCTAAATGAGTTAACTCTGTTTTATTTGTTACAAAAAGTAACAATAATTAAATTGGTTCAGTGTTACACTACTGTCAACAAAATTTGAATGTAAAACAAAATTGTCTAACAATGTATAAAAGTGCAGTGACCCGGAACTACCAAACAGAAACCTGCGTTCATTAGGGCTCATTTGCTAAGAATTGAAGAAATGAAAGCGATTGTCTGAGTGGAGATTTGCACCTTTGAGCAGTGTCAGTAGATTATTTATCACACTATCAATGAAAGCTAATTACGGATTGGTTGCAGTACACTTAGTAAATAACCTGCTATGTTTGTAATTTGGTAAATATCTGTAGCTTGTTGCAGCTTATTTAAATGACCATGTGTCTTGTACATAGATTGAGCTCATACCATTGAAAGAATTTATAATGCTTTTTTATTACAGTGTTTATAAAGCGCTAAGATATTCAGTAGCGCTGTAGCAATGACTGTATCATTACAAGAGAACCAGACGACCTCAGACAGTCCTGCGTGTCTATCGGTCCCGTGCGTGATTTATCCTATGCTTCCAGGTGGTGCTGGAATAACATTGTGTAATATGACTATTTTTCCATGGTCTCACCTTTTCACTGCGCTGGTCCCACTTTTTCTCCATCTACAAAACTATAAATCACAGCTCACCGAGAAGCCTGAGCAATATGCTACCAGCTTAAGTCTGCAATGATCAGATCTTGAATTACAATAAACACTGCTCAGTCTTTTGTATTTTAGTTGGGATAAAGGCCAGACATCTATTAGGAAAACTTCACCCTCTTACTCTGCTAGCTCTGCTGTAAGCATTGCATTATTTAACTGGTTTAGGTGGCAAAACTGTATTATCATTTGCAATAAAAAAATCTTAACTGGTCTGCAAAGAATCACATACACACACAACACACACATACATTGTAAACTCTCATGTACTGGGCCGGCTCCCTACCCAATGTCTCATGTTTGCTCCTCCTTTATCTACATATATTCTGTGACACAGGCACCCTTAGTTGATTCATACACTGACAACTTCTTGCTATCTAAGCAGTACTTTTATTGTTCCATCACAATAGAACAGCATACACTTCCATCAGGATGACACCAGGAAACCCCGCACTGGCTAGACGTAGTTCTCCTGTCTGATCACCAGCCACCGTCTGGCATCGGTCACACATTAGCACAATACAGGTTTTTATACTTTGCAGTCCTCCTCCCTCTTAGCTTGATTGACAGGTGACACTCCCACTTGGTCCTTAGAGAAGAAGGTCTTTTCAGGTGCTCTGTTTGATCTGTCGCACTGCAGACACACCCATTCAGCTGTAAAAAAAACAAAACATATCCATACCACTTCCTCCACGCATGTTAAATCACACTTTATACTTTGTCACACATGTCTTACACCTGTGTACCTTTAAGCTAGGTGCACTACTATACATGTGTGTAACCCGGTCTGCAGCCTTTACCTGCAGACTTTCAACTGAATTGCTAATTCCTATATATATATCTTGTAGAACTTTTGACACCTTGCGTCACTGACACCCTTAGGTGATTCATATATGAACAACTTTTTGCTTCAAATAAACCGGTGTTTTATTGTTTGCATCACAATAACAGCATGCAGTTTAGTCAGGATGACACCAGTAATACCGATTTACCTACACCTCCTGATGACCTTAATGCTTACTATCACAGAGTCCAGCTCTCTAGTCACCGGGCAGCTCTTCTAGCATCGGTCACACCTTACAACTGGAAATACAGGCTTAAATACACAAAGCCCCTCCCTTTGGTCTAATTACCTCATTAGACCCTATTAAACCTAGGGTTCTTGGTCTATAAGAGCTTAACCCTGTATGCAGCTTTCCCCGTTTTGCACAAAAAGTGCAATTTGCATCACTACAAACACACCCCTAAGACACTTATGTCCCATTTGTGACTATGTAATAGACCTTTTACTTTATATGTTGCAAACGCAAATGCTATGAAGCATCATTTACTCTTGAATAACCTATCTCATAAAGAAGTAACAGCAACTTCCCACAACTTCTATAAAGCCAATGGGCCTTGTCTTTTATAAAATTAAAAAAAATGACGCCAGAGTGCCAAGAATCTGTTGTTCATTGGAACCGCCGCTTAGTAAATATACCTCTAAGGGATATATTTACTAAACTGCGGTTTTGAAAAACTGGAGATGTTGTCTATAGCAACCAATCAGATTCTAGCTGTCATTTTGTAGAATGCAAATGGAAAATTACCATATGACTTATATTTGTGTGTGTCGGAGGTAATGCTGGTATATATTATATACATACATTGACAATGTTTAAATTCTGTTTCCTGGGGGGATGGTGGCGTTTCTATGCCAATGTTCACACATGCAGAATAGAAGCACATAGTTTACAACAGAAGTGGTATTATCCATTTGTTGCTACTCATACTAAGAACAGACACTGAAAATTACATTCAGCATACAGAAAAAGAGCACCATATATTTATATACAGAATAAGGACATAATTGAAATGTACATAGTATTCAGTGATGCGTTTATGAGACAGACAGGGTCATTTGTCTCAGCGGGAAATAGCAGCAATATGTATGGAATCATCTTGGTGTCAATGCCGAAATTAGTGGTTTATTCCTTGTCAGTAGATCTAATATTGATTAAAGTGACACTACCTAACTGATACACTGTATTGCAAAGAATTATGTGCGGTCAATACATGTTCTGCCTACTTACAAACGGATGGCTTATTCCCCCAAGATTTTAAATACTGGCTTTTCAGAGGCAGAAATTTTAAGGGTCAAATTGTTGTACTTGAATCTTACACACTCGCCAACATTTTAAAATCATTTACCAGTACATTGTGCTGAACCAGTCGCATTCAAGCACCTTTCAGGTATACCCAATTATTTTGGCTACCAGGGGACAGTAGCGCCGGATTGAGGGAAGGAAGGCCCCTGGGCTAAGGGTACTGTGAGGGTCCCCCCCATGAGGCCCCCCCAGCCATGAGGCCCCCAATAGTCTCACTCTCACGAGATCTCCTCAGTAAGGAGATTACTGCGCGCCGCGTAAGCCCTACAGTGGCAGCAGGCAGCTAACAGCATAACATTTGATGTTAGCTGCCTGCCATTCTCCTTGAACAGGTGACAGTCAGAGCCGGGGCCCCGACCCAATGAATGCTGGAGGGCTCCCCAGCTGCCCGAGGCCCCTAGGCTGTAGCCCCTTTAGCCCTATTGTTAATCCTGCTCTGGAAAGCAGGTTTTAAGTGGGACAGAGAAAAAGACTGCAAACTTCCAAACCTGTTTTTCCTGTGCATGGATTGTACATTTAGACAAGGCTTAGGAAAATGTTGGTGCCAGATTCAAAGCTATTGGAGCGGAATGTGAGCATGGTTTTGCATGAGCTTACTAGGGTTCCTAGCTTACAATAGAACGAGTAAGAGAACTCATCATTCCGGTGATGAGCCACAAAGGATTAGGTCACCTTCATGGGAGATCCCATCTGTATCAAGTCAGAAGGGAGTTCTACATAAATACAGCGCTAAGTGTCACTGGAGCCCTCTCACAACCGCCACGGAGTCTCTCGCCTTGGACCACTACAGCAAATTGCAACCCATCTCCCTGCCAACCAGCACTACCTAACCTGAGTAGCTCACTAAACGGTGATTGGTCAGCACTGAACGAGGAGCAGGGCAAGACCCGCCCCAGAGGATCCTTTCTGGCAACCTCAAGAATAGCGTTAAGAGTGGGCTACAGGGATGTCAACAAACAATAACAGACCTTGGACACCCCTGGTTTAGATGGACTTCAGGACATTACAATCTAAATTAAGACATGTTTACTGAATTTGATATAATGTAGTCTTTCATTCCCTATACTCTTCAACAACGATGATCTTATAAAACCCAATGAAAAAGAATAAAGAATTGAATCATGGTGACACATGCAAAATCCAAAATCTGTAAATCCTATCTTACTTTATTTATAAATTAGAACTCCTGGCTTGGCCCTGGAGTCAGGAATCAGTGCCTGTTTTAGGGTCACAGTACCATTTAACAGCATCTTCCATCTCCCCAAAACTTCTCTTGCGAGCAAAACAGATTTCCTCGTAAACGTACCTCTGGTGTTCTGCCTGAGTGGTAATTCTACCTTCAATATGTCATATAATTTGTATCACTGCAGCCTGCTTGAAATACACCCAGAGCACTCGGCTCTGCTGGCTGAATACCCGTGAATGTCAGAAACAGCTGGACGTCTCGGAACCTGCAGACAAGCGGAAAAGTGTTGCATGGGATTTACGACATTCTGTCTTGGTGACATTGCCTGAATGTTTCAATTTTTATGGCCCAGGAAGCAGAATCTTATTGGATCTCACCTTCTGAGATGGTAAATGATTACCAGACAGATTTCCGTCTGGGAGATCCGTAATTTTTTTTTTTTGCTCTTTTATGGAAAAAACATGATAGGGGGAAAAAAAGGAAAATGTTTTAGGTTGACAGGGAATGCCAAATGTTTCTGTCACTTCCTTTTCATTTATGAAAGTCTGCAAAATATTGATTCACACTGCAAAGCTTACAGGACTTTTGTACATGCAGTATTGTTGAGTGCTCTTTGCAAAAAACATTGTTTTTTCAGGACATATAAGGTTTTCAGCAACAAATTTAACAAGTTTTTTAGTTTATGCTTATTAGCTAGGAATAAGATGCTCTTCCATAATTTTCCCAAGGCTACTTTTACATATTGAGGGTAATTCTAGAAAATTACCTTGACGTGTATCATTTTAGGTCTCCCGTGTAAAGGAATACCATTATCATCAACGTTTATTTATATAGCGCCAGCAGATTCCGTAGTGCTTTACAATTGGGAACAAACAGTAATAAAACAATACTGGGTAATACATACAGTGAGGTCAGATGGTCCTGCTCACAAGCTTACAGTCTATGGGAAAAATGCATACTTTAATTAAGGGTCTTCAGGCGTTAAAGAAGTAAAAACGAGGATGTTTTTTTTATTTTTAGGGGGTTTTTTTTGTTTTTTTTAACCAAGAAAGACCTTAACAAAGTCATCAGAGACTCCCAATAGTTTCCACTTATTTTTATGACTAATAGATCCAATGGAAACTATATCTAGATCCATCTCAGCACAAACCGAACAGTAATGTCTCGCATCAAGGTTTGCAATGCGGCTGGTATCACATTGAACATACACTCATTCACATCAGTCCCTGCCCCATTGGGGCTTACAGTCTAAATTCCCTAACATACACACACACCCAGAGAGATAGACTAGGGTCAATTTTGATAGCAGCCAATTAACCTACTAGTATATTTTTGGAGTGCGGGAGGAAACCGGAGCACCCGGAGGAAACCCACACAAACACGGGGAGAATACACTATTCAGTTTTCAACGCCGTTTGTACAGAGCATGGGGCTAGGAACCAAACCAAACAGGCCATTCGTATATGGTGGTGTGTGCCTACCGAAAGTGGGGGGACGTCTGGGCAGAACCGCTACCGCTTCTCAGTCGCTTTTCCCGCACTCTCCTTTCGTCCCGGGGTTGGACGCTTGTCTCCTCTCCTAAGCCGCGTTCTGTTACCTAGCAATGGGAGATACTTCCGTGTACGATGCGCGCATGCCCAGTAGTTCTGCACCCCATTGCTAGGCAACTGGACACTTCTCTCCACGGCCAGTCGACTGTCAGCGCTGTCCCCGCTCTATCCTTTCGTGCCAGGGACGGACGCCCGTCTCTTCTGCTAAGCCGCGTCCCGTTGCCTAGCAACGGGACGTACTTCTGGGTACGCTGCAAGCACATGTGCAGTAGGTCCGCGTCCCATTGCTAGGCAAAGGCCACTTCTTTCCGCGACCAGTCGGCAGTCGGATGCATCTGACTGCCGAAATCACATTCCTCCTATCAGGGCCCACACAATCATACTTAAGGCACCTCTCTCTATTAGTCTGGTGCCAGAGTATTGGTTTCACAAGCTCCAGCGTCCTGAATCCTGTTCCCTTCTTCCTGTATTTGCTTCTTTGGTTCCTGACTCCTGGCTCATCCCTGACCACTCTCTTGTCCTGCGATTTGGCTGTGTTGATATCTAGATTCTGACCTCTGGCTCGCTTCTGACACTCCCTCTGGATCTCCCCTGTGTACTGCGCTATCGTTTGGCATCTGACCTGGACCATATGACCATTCCTATTCTCTTCCGCTGCATTGATAGCTAACTTGGAGAACCGCGACCTGCGCAGCTCACGCAGCCAAGCCCATACCTCCTTGCGGGGGTCCCTGGTGAATACCGGGGGTGCGTTAGACTCTGCGTCTCCCTGTTTAGTTGCGCCAATATCAGTCAGTGGCATCCTCAAAAGTCAGTACTGTGCCACCGTTTCGGCAGTAAGGCAGGGGGGCCCCTGATCAACAAGGATTGTGCCTCTGTGTTCCAAATGTGTTTTTCCCCACTGTGCATGTTTTACATTGCACTGTTATATTTAGCTGAATTAGTGTTTTTATGGTGGTTGCTAGAAATAAAGTTACCTCTTTACTACAAATACCTATGTTACAGTACTGGGGAAAAGGGAATAAGGCTGTAACTTAAGCACAAGGGGCCTGATTCATTAAGGATCTTAACTTAAGAAACTTCTTATTCCAGTCTCCTGGACAAAACCATGTTACAATGCAAGGGATGCAAATTAGTTTTCTGTTGTGCACATAAGTTAAATACTGACTGTTTTTTCATGTAGCACACAAATATCAACTTTAAATTTCAGCTTACAAATAAGCTATCAAGTATTTGTGTGCTGCATGAAAAAACAGTCAGTATTTAACTTATGTGCAAAACAGAATACTCATTTGCATCCCTTGCAATGTAACATGGTTTTGTCCAGGAGACTGAAATAAGAAGTTTCTTAAGTTAAGATCCTTAATGAATCAGGCCCAAGAAGTGCCGCTTCTGTGCAGAACCAATATTTCAGATGCCATATTATATGAATTCATAAAGAACCTGTGACATCATTAAGGCACTTTATAACCAATATTTAAGCCACATTGGTTGTTGCTGAATTGGTCATCAGATTTTTATTTTATTTTAACCATTTCTGCTGGAGATCCCTCCCATTACCAAGAACAGCTACAGCTACAGACTAGAGAATTGTCAAAATTATTCCGACAACACTTTACCACCCACTTTGAACTATCCCCAGGCACCATTTGTGGAAAAAAACAATACAGCTTTGACCCCAGTTCTTTCCATCCAACGTCTCTTCCTGAGTGTCTCATGCTGTTTGGTCAGTATTATTCTTGGAAATGAGCGTCTTGGACATAAAAAGTCCTGGATTAGCAAGATTTGTAGTCTAGAATACATACTACATAGGTGTCTCATACAACGAAGCCAAATATATTGTAGCGGAAACTTCCCGAAATGCAGTTATAGAACAATTGTCAGACTAATTAGTCATCTCAATATTATTTTATTTTTTATATATCCACTATCCGAGCTCCCTCTTGGTTATAACAGCTTTTATTGTTAAGTTTTATATCTGATAATGGTCTTTACCCTTAATTCTATGCCTTTACTGATCATAATCTCAGTTATTTCCTTTCAAGTCGAGCAGGTGTTTCACTACAGGAAATATATTTTTTGGCAGTGCTCAGCGCTGACAATACTTAATTTGCTGATTTCATTTTGATATCCGGTATTGCAAGATAATCGTCAGCAGATGCGGCTAACAGTCTATGCGTTAACCCCTCCAAGGGAGGAAGGATATCATCTCGCAAATCATTGCAATCCTTGTGTTCCATTTTTGTTTTAGTCATTCCGCTGAATTTAATGTCTATATCTTGAGCTGGGACGATGACAGTGCCAATTCTTTTGGGTCTGTAGTGCAGTTGGACTATCACAAGAATATAATGTCATCTATAATTTCACATTTAAAGCAAAATTATCCAAAGAAATGTGCAAAACGCTGCAGACAGACGTAAAAATGTTGCATTTTTTTGGCATTAAACTGTAGTTGCCACACGTACATAGGGAAGGTATGCAAGAGGGTAGGCACATCAGGAGGGGTAAAACAAATAATTGATGATCGAGGTAGACTAGAGGACTGGTCAAGAGAGTGGCAACCAAAGTTTAATGCCAAAAAATGCAAAATCATGCACTTGGTTATCAAAAGCCCAAAGGCTAAATATAGTATTATCGGCAATATAATAGGAACTACAGAGGAGGAAAGGGATCTAGGAGTCACTATTTCAGGTGACATAAAGGCAGATAAGCAATGTAACAAAGCAATGAGGAAGGTTAGTGAGATGCTTGGTTATATAGAGAGAGGAATCAGTAGCATAAAGAAAGAAGTAATAATACCACTGTATAGGTCATTGGTACGGCCTCATCTAGAATACTGTGTTCAGTTCTGGAGGCCATATCTCCACAAGAATATAAATACATTAGAGACTGTACAAAGAAGGGCAACTAAAATGGTGCATGGTCTACAGCACAAAACTTACCCGGAAAGACTAAAAGATCTTAATGTAGAGTTTGGAGCAGAGAAGGGAACGGGGGACATGATAGAAATTTTCATATATATCAAGGGTTATAACAAGGTGCAGGAGGGAAACATTCTACAAAGGAAGAGAAGTATTAGAACATGATGACATGTACTGACACCGGAGGGAAGAGAAGTACTAGAACATGAGGACATGTACTGACACCGGAGGGAAGAGAAGTATTAGAACACGAGGACATGTACTGACACTGGAGGGAAGAGAAGTGTTAGAACACGAGGACATGTACTGACACTGGGGGGAAGAGAAGTATTAGAACACGAGGACATGTACTGACACTGGGGGGAAGAGAAGTATTAGAACACGAGGACATGTACTGACACTGGAGGGAAGAGAAGTATTAGAACACGAGGACATGTACTGACACTGGGGGGAAGAGAAGTATTAGAACACGAGGACATGTACTGACACTGGGGGGGAAGAGAAGTATTAGAACACGAGGACATGTACTGACACTGGGGGGAAGAGAAGTATTAGAACACGAAGACATGTACTGACACTGGGGGGTAGAGAAGTATTAGAACACGAGGACATGTACTGACACTGGGGGGAAGAGAAGTATTACAACACGAGGACATGTACTGACACTGGGGGGAAGAGAAGTATTAGAACACGAGGACATGTACTGACACTGGGGGAAGAGAAGTATTAGAACACGAGGACATGTACTGACACTGGGGGAAGAGAAGTATTAGAACACGAGGACATGTACTGACACTGGGGGGAAGAGAAGTATTAGAACACGAGGACATGCACTGACACTGGGGGGAAGAGAAGTATTAGAACACGAGGACATGCACTGACACTGGGGGGTAGAGAAGTATTAGAACACGAGGACATGTACTGACACTGGGGGGTAGAGAAGTATTAGAACACGAGGACATGTACTGACACTGGGGGGAAGAGAAGTATTAGAACACGAGGACATGTACTGACACTGGGGGGAAGAGAAGTATTAAAACACGAGGACATGTACTGACACTGGGGGAAGAGAAGTATTAGAACACGAGGACATGTACTGACACTGGAGGGAAGAGAAGTATTAGAACACGAGGACATGTACTGACACTGGGGGGAAGAGAAGTATTAGAACACGAGGACATGTACTGACACTGGGGGGAAGAGAAGTATTAGAACACGAGGACGTGCACTGACACTGGGAGGAAGAGAAGTATTAGAACACGAGGACGTGCACTGACACTGGGGGAAGAGAAGTATTAGAACACGAGGACATGCACTGGCTCAAATAAGGTTTGGGGTTACCATAGGGTAAAAACTGGGCAGACTAGAGGGACCAAGCGGTTCAGATATGTCGTCAAATTCTAGGTTTCTAAAATGAGCATCATATTCCAATAAACAGTGTGCGGAATACACAACAGTTATAAATGATGTTGCTCACCAGCTGCTTCCTTTATTTACCCTGTTGCTCTTTGCATGGTACAGTAGATGTCAGGCAGTGTAATTATAAATGATAATGGCACTAATTTTATTTCTTACACATTACCAACAAGCTGTTGTTGTGCAGAAGTGAAAAATCTGTCATTTTAAAAATAAATTCGTCAGTCTCCTGAACATTTTGAGAGGCTAGGCCAAGTATGATTATAACAGATGGGCACTAAGCTCCTCTTCACATCGCATTCTGTCAGGACCAATACACAACATACTTACCAACCTTTTAAAACTTCATTCCGGGAGATCCCGGGCAGGGGGGGGCGTGGTTGGAGGGCGGGAGGGGCGGGGTGCGGTGAATTGCGGCATTATGGCCCCACCCACGCGACAAAATGCAGTTTTTGTCGCGGGGGCACGGTCAAAATAACGCGATTCACCTTGCCATTTGTGGGATACTTGCTTGCTCTCCCGGGAGTCCGGGAGACCGACCCGAATTTCGGGAGAGTTGGCAAGTATGATATACAATCTGTAGCACTTACCCTCATGTATCAAACTTCCATTGTCCATTATATTGTAAGCTTGTGAGTACAGTCCCCTTACATGTATGTTACTTAATTACTGTTTGTTACCAAGTGTAAAGTACTGTGGAGTATGCTGGAGATATATTAATATGTGTTAATAATAATAATAATATAAAATCACTTACTATAACATTGGGCCGCCATGTACAGCCTGTATGTGCCCTGGCACGGAATCTACCAATGCCTGGAGTTGTGCAGGGGGGGTGCAACATCATTCTTCCACAAGAAAATCACTCAACTGTTGCCTGGTATTATGATTATCCCTGAGTATATATTAGTATACACCGCCGACATATTGTGCAGAGCTGTACATACAGGGGATCATGATACAAATAATAACATACAGTGACATGAAACAGAAAGTGAAGATGGCGTTGCCCATATGAGCAGACAATCCAAGAGGTGTTTGGAACACTTGATACATCTGGTAGCGGAATAATTTAATCTGTTGGAAGTGTTTAGTGTAAGGTGGTAGCTGGTTGACGGTGGTAGAAAACGCTGTCTCAGGTCTGGCCATAAATGCTCAGACCAAAACATATGGCATACTTGCCAACTCTCCCGGAATGTCCGGGAGACTCACGCATTTTGCGAGAGTCTCCCGGGCGAGTGTGGCAATCTCCCGCATCTGGATAATTCTGCCCACTTCCTAGTGAGGTGGGCAGAATTAAGTCCCAAACACCGCGATTCCCACGTCATGGGTCCAAAATGACGCCATTTTGGAGCCCCGCCCCCCGTTACGCCCACCTCCTCCGCAGGCTCCCGGATTTGACCAACAGAAAGTTGGTAAGTATGACATATGGGTAACAATAAATTCATGCTCATCAAACCATTGGGTAACCACATCTAACTTCCCTATCCCTCCCATCAAAAATGAATATAACACGGGGTGAATATGCTGACTCAGTACCATTAAGCAGTGCTTAGCATTGATTTGCTTGACATCGTTGTAGGCAAACAGGACAGTACAGCACTTTGTATGTGAACCTGACCACACTGGGGTGTTATATGCTTAAATAATTCATACACCAGTATTGAAGCCAGACGTTTACCAGAGCATTTTACGGGGGGGGGGGGGGAGTGGAGAACTGTATAGTGTGGTCATGGGGCTCAGTGTTATGTTAGTAAATACAGAGAGCCCTGTACAATGGACGGATTAGTTTTTATTATTTGCATATTATTTAGCTTATGCCATACTACACATTAAATATTTAAGTGTTCACCATACAGCACTTATCATTTATCCCATAGTGTGCATTACTAATGCTATAATTACTAGTCAGACATTCTGAGACAAAGATTCTGTGGGAGAAACCCCAGACAGTCCTGTCACCTACAAACACTATGGAGCTTAACAGATGTTTCTGTTTTGGGGGTACTTTCACTTCAGGACTAAGAGAATTATCAGCACATTTAAAGACTTACAACTGTATATTGTACTAAAGAGTCCTTAGATATAACTTAACTACAGAGGTGGCAACAAGATCCAGCAATCCCTGACAGAATAACAACTGTACATTGAATACCTCTCAACATTGTCCTGGTGGAAATTGGGATAACGGGCCTGATTCATTAAGGTACTTAAATTAAGAAACGTCTTATTTCAGTCTCCTGGACAAAACCATGTTACAATGCAAGGGGTGAAAATTAGTTTTCTGTTTTGCACATAAGTTAAATACTGACTGTTTTTTCATGTAGCACACAAATATCAACTTTAAATTTCAGTGTACAAATAAGCTATCAAGTATTTGTGTGCTACATGAAAAAACAGACAGTATTTAACTTATGTGCAAAACAGAAAACTAATTTTCACCCCTTACATTGTAACATGGTTTTGTCCAGGAGACTGAAATAAGAAGTTTCTTAATTTAAGTACCTTAATGAATCAGGCCCAACGTGTGCATGTAATGGCTGTGTGCACACAAAATGTTGGGATGTGGTCCTCACCCTAAATAACTTCTTCGTCCCTAAGAAAACCTCCGTCACCAGTGGCAGATGCCTACAGCATCGGCTCACCATGGTGAGTGGGATATACCTCCCAATGGGATTAGGGATAAAGGTTCTGTCAGGGAAGTGGAACAGTCCCCTCAAATCTGGAGAGTTGGGACGTAGACATTGTATCAGTAAGCAGTTATATGGCTCTTCCTGCAAAAGTAAGCAACCAGTGGCTCGCCAGGTGGTGGGGGACTACAAGTCCCAGCACTCCCTGCCAAATTTACAAGATATGAGGCCCTCTGATGTAACTTTCCAGTACTGGTAGGCAGCCAGTGGTTCGCCATCTACTGTAGTACTATAAGTCCCAGCACACCCAGCCACATGGAACATGAAGGTCATGCTGGGACTTGTAGTACCACAACAGCAGAGGTATCACCCTGCCTGACCTGATGGACTGCACTATGCAGAAGTAGAAACGTATCCTATCAGTCCTCCAGTGTTGCAGTACCACCCAGGGGGCGCTGTGTCCTTCTTTTGTTTGTCCCACGCCGGCATCCGTCGGCAGGTCACCTCCTCCGCTGGCAGCGATACGCTCGCCTCATCCCCTCGGCCACCAATCAGCGGCCAGCACTACAACTCCCGGCGTACCCCGCGCATGCGCGATGTCACCGGCGCGCCATCTTGACAGCGGGAGCCGCAGTCAAACTTACCGTATCTGCGCCAGCTGAACGTCTCCGGAGCGGACCTACACCGGGGGGTGTGTGGCAGGGTCCTGCCTCCTCATCCTGCGGCCAGTCCGCTCCCTCCTCCCCCCTCTGCATGATCCGCCCCCATTGATCAGCTCCTGAAAGGACAGACTGGGGCCCTCACAGCATCCCAGGAGCCCCCCGCACTGTCCCAGGGGCCCTCACACCGTGACCGGGGGCTGCCGGGAGTGATGCCCTCCAGTCACCTCCCCACCAGGGCTGTCTGATTGCAGGGGAGGTGGTCAGAGGACACAGGGGCAGGATGCCTGTGGTGTGGCCGACCCTCCTGGACTTTAGCCGGGATGAGTGTAAGAGGATCCTCCGTAAACTGGGTAACTATCCCCCTCAATTTACCGTTATTCTCGCTCCGGCGGCACTGCGCATGCGCGGCCTGCTTTGTGTTAGTGCTGTCAGACACGCCCACTGACGTCAGCGCCCGGTCTGTCTGTAAACATTTCGTGGGTGTGGGTACAGGCTGCTGCCGGCAGGGGGAGCTCCCTCCACTGTGAGTTTATACTGTATGGGAAGCATCAGCATCATGTAACTGCACAGTGGGAAGTGGCTTTGAGCAAAGAATGTGAAGATGTATTTTCCTGGGACTTCCTGGCTGTATGTAGGTTTCCAGGTCACACCAGTATCCAGCTGCACAGTGTCATTAGGCAGCAAGGTTACATATTATAGCATTGATCTCAATGGTAACAGCACAGTCTGTAGACACTAATGCTCTTTTCCAGAGCTGGGTGGACCTCAGATGTTGTTTGTTCTTTAAATTGGAGACAATTCCTGTACAATCTATCACTGTATGTGTTTACTGTCAATATCTATAATCTGTCGGCCGTAACCACATAATTGCATCCGAAGGACCAACGCTGCAGAAACGTGTAGTGCATATAACTCTGGACACGTGTAATAGATATATTGCATGGCTTCCATACAGTATTTGTCCCTGATGCTGTTAATATCTTGTTGAACGTGGTGGTCAGTGGTTTTATTAATTAGACTATTTCCATTATCATTGGGTCTAAAGTGGAGCTGTCACTGTAGGTGGTAGAGGCAGCTGTATTGTGTGCTGGACTGGTATTCATGAGGATGTTATCTATCCGTTTACTAGGAACCAGAAGCTCATGAATATTGAGCAGTATTTGTGAATTCATAGGCTGTATAGTGATTCATATTGGATCAGCCCACAAGATGACTGTCACAGCTGAATGTTGGCGATAGGTGCTCTTTAATTGTTGCTACATTGCCCTGTAAAGAACAGTAAATACACTATTTAGATGTGTGAATAAATACATGAAATGATGAGCATTTATATTAATATGTCCACCATGTTCTCATTCTCTGCAGCTAGTTGCCTTGTTAGGGAGGTTGTGGCAGCTTTGAGAAGGCAGTGAGTGAGTGACAGCCTGGAAGAATTGTTGCACTGTGGATTTACAGATTCACGCACACAGGGTCGGGGGCCAGGGGTGTTGCAGGATCTGAAATGACTGCAATCTCCGCTCTGTGACCTGTGTCTGATCCCATGAGGACACTGTCCTAAGGGTGTGGGAGAAGTTGCAGCTGTCTGTAGCGGGGAGGGTATCACAGAGCTGCAATAGAAAATCAGTGTAACTCAGAGCAATGTATTTTACGATCATGGTTTACAGCTGAAGATTTTAATTTTGGTGCTTTGTGGTGTTTAAGACTTGTCTTGTATGGGTTAAATGGAAACACTTTAAAGCAGATGTCCAACTTCCACTCACTATAAGCATAGTATACTCTAAATACAATGCGGAGTACTGCTAGTTTCTCTGCTATACACTCGCTCTTTGCTGTACATGTTTATACCAGCGGGTTAGAACCTACAGACTTCTGCTCCACATCATAATGCCAACACCTCTGTGACTGACGGTCTCTGATAGTCCTAGCGATGTCCTGCCCTGTGATCTGCTCTAGCACTGATGGTCACAATGGTGTCACTAGTGGGATGTTGCAGTGTGGGCGATCTTCAGCTCCCCTAGATGTCCTGGTTTTCCATTAGAAATGCTGAATCCCAGTTATAAAGGCCTGAGGATAAATATATCAAGCTGCAGGTTTGAACAAGTGGAGATGTTGCCTATAGCAACCAATCAGATTCTAGTTATCATTTATTTAGTACATTCTATAAAATGACAGCTAGAATGTGATTGGTTACTATGGGCAATATCTCCACTTTTTCAAACCCGCAGCTTGACAAATTTACCCCCTGGGGTCTTATGGAGTTGCAAGAGCCTTGGTGCGGGCTATTGAATTTTTTCGGGTGGGTGTCACAAGAAGCACTGGGGCTCTTGCAGATCCCCTTTGTAAATACTAAATGAGCTTTACTCTTACAGTCCCTTCACAATGACCAAGGTGTCATGGGATTACCATGGCAACCACAGTCACATGACATATTGCTATAGTATCCGATATCGGCTTCGTGCTAATTCATGTTACAAAGGTACAAAACGTCCTGCTTGTGTCTTTGTGGGATTTCGGCTTTAAAAAACCCAGGCAGTATAGTTATTAATGTTTATAGGGTGTGACATAATTCGGCATCACCAGAGCCGGGGAAAATGAACAAACATAACGCCTAACCTAAAGACATACAAGGTTGATGAAATGGGAAGTAAAAAAGAAGACTGCAGAAATGACGGCATGATTTTAAGAGCTTACAATCTAGTGGTAGAATATAGAACGTTTAGGCAACCTGTGTCACTCCTGATTTTGTGGAATGAACAACAGTGTTCCCCTCCCACCACCCAGGACAGTATCTGGCCAGTACAATATCTAATATGTTAATCAGGCTGACTAGTATGCTAATTACATACTGATTAGCACCTGGGATCTCTGTTCTGCATCGTTACGGAGCATGTAAAGTGGATGAGGCAGTATTGGAGTGACAGCCCAATGTCCAATGAGCAATTTGGTGCATAGTGGGTGTGCTATTTACCATACCAGGTACTCAGAGACCCCTTCTGTTACCCAAATCCCACTCGTATCCCCTCTAGATTAATTAAGAGCCCTGTATCTGCACAAGTGGCACGTGTGTGCGTGCGTGCGTGCGTGTACGGGGGGGGGGGATTTTCGCTATTTAGCACTGGTATTTGTGAAAATATGTGTAATAAAAGACGCTTTTATTAGGCTGTTTAGCTGCTGTTTCTATCAGACAGAAAGTACAGACAACCTGGCTGCTTAAATTTTTATAGAAATCTCACTGTAAACCTTACATGCCTTTACATTTTTCCATAATAAAAATACCAAGACTGGTGAAAGGATTTCTCACCCTTAGGTATACGCTCTCATTGTTTAACTGAACGAAACTCAAAGTATATCTATTATTGTATTTACTTTATTTTGTCTGTGTAATTTAGTGTCTTAGGGCAATAGTAATTATTGCTAATGGAATTTTCAGTGCCCAGTGTCCATATATGCCCCGCTGTCTTCATATTAAGTGTTAAATATACATTAAATCTCTTATTTCACATTGGCAGTGATGACACAGACGTGTGCTGTATATTGCTAGATAAAGGATAGTAGGTAATAACTAATGTATTGTCCTCATACTCACGGGCGATAGCTTAGTCTATTAAAGTTTTTATGCTTCTAATCCAAAAAATAATGTAAGTGAATGGACTCTTTCTGGCAAGCGTTCCAATTGAATTGTATTAAATTCAATATTACATGCAGTGTTCCCAAGTGATAACATTCAGTACAATGTAATGGATTTCTTTGGGCAGGGAGACTTGGAGAACACACTATTACTGTTTGACAACACAATACAAGGTTTTGTCTATGTCTATGCCTGGAGTATGAGCCTTTATGAAGTTCTGAAGTATTATATTTGGTAGAGTACTCGCTTGGCATTAATACCTTTTTGATATTTTGCTCTGCTCGGCGATCCCCTTCCTGTTTGGCCGGCAGTAGTATGGTTCGTGGTACAGTTGGGTCTGGCAGACGTGTTCGTCTTTACTGACATTGCGTTTTACCATAGAGGTGACTGATCTCTGTGCTGACATCCGTCCAAGCAGCAATCACCATGTGTAACTTCAGTAAACTTGACCATTGATGTCAATGTGTACTTACCTCTAGGGGTTGTGTGTACAGTGTAGGTGAATAAGCTGTGTATGGTATACTTGCATGTTAATAAACCTTATCTGTTGGGTTAATCCAGCCTCAGGCTGGTGGGGGCTCTTCTGCTGTGGTGGAACTACAAGTTCCTGCATGCCCTGCCATCTCAGAGTAGTATAGCTTGCTGGAACTTGTTGTCCCAAAGCATCTGGAGACTGATGTTTTGTCCAAGGCGTGTATGGTCATCGGCTGACTTTCAGCAAGACCTCCGTTGGGATCTGATTGACCTGCCCAACAAATAGCTGGATTCCCCTTACTTAGAAATATCTGTTGCCAAATCTCCACAAGTCACCATTTTTAAAGACTTCCGTCGCCTGCTAACATCATAGGAATATTTCACTATATAACTTTGACTTTATTGACCATAGTTATTTCCTAGTTCTGTCTCTGGTGCTCACTGGTTTATATCTCGTGTTATTAGAGCTGGAGGCCTACGCTGGCGTCATTAGCGCGCTCCGTGCGCAGGGCGACCTCAGCAAGGAGAAGAAAGACCTTCTGGGAGAACTCTCTAAAGTGCTGAGGTGAGTCCTCTAATCTCACAGGAGTTTACTTCACTGCGGCCATCTTTCTTTTTATGTTAATAGTAAACCTGATAAATCTGTCTCTGGTGCACAGTAAATATATTTTTGTTAATAACAAGTAACCGATATGTTGTATCCTACAGCAACCAATCAAATTCTAACTGGTAAAACATTCTTGTAGAACCGCTCAATAATTGAAAAGTGAAATCTGATTGGTTACTTTAGGCTAATGCACCATATTTGCTGTGCCCGGGGTCTGTGCCAAAGGTTCTTTATGAGCTTGTCTACGTTGTATAAAGTGCCATGTTTGCTTTCAGCATTTCCACAGAGCGGCATCGAGCGGAGGTGCGCAGAGCGGTCAACGATGAGCGACTCACAACCATTGCTCACAAGTAAGTACTTCCGTTGTTCCTGGTCTCTTGTAGACTGTAATCTGGCTTATAAACTCTTGAAGTTTAATGAATTGTAAACGCTGTTTTAATTACTTTTACGGGACTTGTTAAATAGTATTTTGAGGATACTGTTCCTGTTCATGTCACAACAGCGTCCTCTTTGTAGAGTGTTAAATTGTACGTCTCTAACCTGGAGCTGCCAACACACAGTCTGGTTCTGTGTGATTGTAATTACCATCAATCTTTTATGTTTATGTATTTATGTTTTTACTGGATGTGATTTTATTTTTATTTTCTTTTGTAGCATGTCTGGTCCGAACAGCTCTTCTGAGTGGTCCATTGAAGGAAGGCGGTTAGTTCCGTTGATGCCGCGACTGGTTCCTCAAACGGCCTTTACGGCCACTGCCAATGCTGTAGCTAATTCCGCTGGGCAGCACAACTCTTCCCTGCCGGACCCGGCAGAAACCGGGAACAAGGAAGGTGAGTGCGGTGGAGGGTGGGCTCAGGCTCCTCCTACCTTTATGGCATCCACTTGAAGCCAGCTGGATACTTCTGCTTCTTACACATAGATTTGTAATATTCTAATTCAGTCTGCTACAGAAAGCTGAAGACCTATAAGCTCATAGCTCATCGATGTGCATCATCCTTGTGGCCTTATTTTAGCATCTCCAAGGAAGCGGCACCTCGTTCCTTAGAGGCGGATACAACTATACAGGAGTCAGGAGTTGCGTCACTTGGACACACTCATTGGGGTGCAGCTCCTTATCGCTTACAGATAAAAAAAAATAACTGCTTGACATGTTTAACAGCAGTCATAAGTGCTATATTTCAACCATAAGACATTCAATCAAGATGTGTAGTTAAGAGTGACAGTCACCTTTTAATAAATACTTATTTTTTTAAAAACTAACAAACTGGTATGTTTAAATCAAGAAGACATAAGTAGCTATTAATATAACTGCCTCAGGTTGATAGACTCTGGCTTAGCAGGTAAAGTGTATATATTTAATGTAGCTAACACTGACTTCTT
This sequence comes from Mixophyes fleayi, assembly GCF_038048845.1. NCBI lineage: Eukaryota > Metazoa > Chordata > Amphibia > Anura > Limnodynastidae > Mixophyes > Mixophyes fleayi. The sequence goes on from NC_134403.1 coordinate 16,892,990, forward strand.
CTCCCCCTCGTAGTAGTCGTGTGTTACTCTTACACCAGTACGACGTCCACACCGACGTCCACCCCAGTTCCCAGCGGGAGTGTGGCCACAGTGAAGTCTCCTCGACCAGCCAGTCCTGCCTCCAACGTGGTGGTACTGCCCAGCGGCAGCACCGTCTATGTTAAAAGTAAGTGATGGCAGCCAGAAGTCGTCCGTCGTGTGGGGAGCTCTTCAGCACAGATATATATCCTTCTTCTTACACTGTAACCCTTTCCTCTCCTCAGTAGGAGCTCCTAAAGTTCTGCAGTTAGAGAATATTACAGCTGAATAACTCTAATTTAGCAGAGACTGGAGAATTCACAGACAAATGGGCAAAATATTTCTTAAAATGGACCCGGCAGAGGCAGCTGTTTTGTGGGAGGAACAGATTCAGGCTATAAGTTCACTGGAAACTAGTTACGTCCCTGAGGTATGAGGTACCGAGTGCCTCGTGATATCCCAAGTTCCTGGTGAATTGATAGGCTGCATTCTCAGGACCATTGGTTCAGCCGCAGCGTGGGGATGTTGGGTCCTTTCTAGTAACGCAAAATGTATAAAATTATATTTAATATAATACCTGTACCTTCCGCCTATAGACACCTGTCACATTCAGCATTACTTTTGTGAACTTGTGTTTTGTTTAAAATGTTTTATGAAATTTCGTTAAATCATTGCACGTGAAATGAAAACATTTAGAACAAAATGTTACACTTATTCCAAACCTCATGTCTCTCAGTCGGTAATACAGTGATTTGCAAAATATTGATCCTTTTTTAAAGTTCCGTTTCAGCTTACCACCGTTAAACGAAAGACAACTTAGTTTGATGGTCAGAGGGTGCACAATCTAAGGCTGTGTTTTATTTTTAGCAACCTATAGTCAATTGGAATCACCACCCCAGCAGGAGATAAGTGCGCGGTAATCAATCAGTGATCTGTACTTTCGTGTGACTGTGTTAGTGAGGACAGGGCTACATGTGACAGGAGCAGTGACATGATGTGAGGAGGGGAATGGAGGCAGCAGGAAGCCACAGACTGAGAGTTATATAGTGGAAGGGGCAGGGTCACCAGCAGCACAGAGTATATCAGGAGATGAGTGATGTGTTAGTGAGGACAGGGCTGCATGTGACGCGGCAGTGACATGATGTGAGGAGGGGAATGGAGGCAGCAGGAAGCCACAGACTGAGAGTTATATAGTGGAAGGGGCAGGCTCACCAGCAGCACAGAGTATATCAGGAGATGAGTGATGTGTTAGTGAGGACAGGGCTAGGTTACCATAACTGAACTCCAAAACCAATTAATCACAAGTGAAATGCATTCTTGTTTATTTAATCTCTTTTACTGTTTGTTTTATGTTTTTTTTGACCTTCTCTGTCCTCCTGCCAGGTGTCAACTGTTCAGATGACGATGAGAAGCCCCGCAAACGGCGACGCACAAACTCCAACAGCTCCTCTCCGGTGGTCTTAAAAGACGTTCCCAAGCCCGCGACGCCGGTCTCGAAAACCATCACCGTGCCAGTCACCGGCAGTCCCAAAATCAGCAACATCATGCAGAGCATCGCCAACTCCTTGCCACCGCACATGTCGCCGGTGAAAATCACTTTTACCAAACCCACCACACAGACCACGAACACGTCCACGCAGAAGGTCAGTGCCTCAGGTTACCACCACAGGGGCAGTAAGAATGGTTTTAATGATGATCTGTATATCATGGCTGGAAAGTGAGAGGATGACAAGATATAACTTTATTACAAACTTCCCCGAACTATTAATACAGTGGAAATAATAAAATGATTCTATGTTTCGGTCTACAATAGAATCTTCCTGCTCTAGTTATTCCTTAGTATATTGTTGATATAGTCGTGTTCTGATCTTCCCGTGTTCTATGACTTACCGGTAGGTCATCATCGTAACAACTTCTCCAAGTTCAACGTTTGTTCCAAACATTTTATCGAAATCCCACAACTATGCGGCAGTCACCAAACTGGTCCCCACGTCGGTCATCACATCCACCACACAGAAGCCGCCGGTGGTCATCTCGTCCAGCCAGTCCTCCGTCATCGGCAGCAGCAACGCCAGCGGCCTCTCTCCATCTCTACCCACCGGGAGCATTGCAGTGACCACCATGGTGTCTTCTACCCCATCCCTGGTCATGTCCACCATGGCACAAGGTAAGGACATCCCTTCTCCTTTTGGTTACTGAGGTCCTATCTGGTGTCGTTGACTGTACAACGTTGTCTCTCTGCTATAGGTATCTCCACATCGGCAGTGAAAGTAGCTTCCAGCAGGCTTCCCTCTCCTAAGAGCTTGCTGGCTACCCCTGGCCAAATCCTGGCTCAGTTTCCAAAGCAGTACCAGCAGTCTCCCAAACACCATATCCACCAGCTGGCCCAGACGTCGGCTCTTTCCCACCCCTCTTCTACCCCACAGCCGCAGATGCCCCCCGGAATCAAGCCCACCATACAGATTAAGCAGGAGTCTGGTAAGTACACGTCGTGCTCTTTACCCTGCTTAAACTCCGTCCTCCTTTGTGGTTCTGTAGTTGGAAGGGTCCCGCATGGTTGATCGCACTGGGCATTGTGAAGGGGTTTCCACGGAGGAGTCGTATGCCTTGGTGTCTGCGTTTGGGATAGACTCCCGATCCTATCCTCAATAAAGTGCTTCCCACACATAGGAGCGTGTCACATGGCAAGACCAGCACTGATTGGTCGGTGCTATCGGCATATGACAGTCCTCTGTGTGCTGTGGCAGGAAATTTAGCCATTAAACCAAGCCTGGCCAACCCGTGGCTCGCTAGGTGTTGTGAAACTACAAGCCCCAGCATGCTTTGCCAGCCGATGACCAGATGATAGCTGGCAGGGTATGCTGGGACTTGTAGTTACACCTGGCGAGCCACAGATTGGCCTGATCTGCAATAAGGCTTTATGAATAGGTTGGGATGGTTAGTATTTAACATTTAGATCCATTAAAAGAAATAATTGTATCTAGCGGTAATGCTAATATTGCACAGGCTTCTCTCTGCGGGAATATGTATGTACAACGTGTTCTGTAATAATCATTGCTGGTTTCTCACCTTTCTTTTTATTGTTCCTCCAGGTGTTAAAATAATCACCCAGCAGGTTCAGCCCAGCAAGATCCTTCCCAAACCTGTGTCTGCCGGCCTGCCGAGCAGCAGCAACACCCCCATCATGGTGGTCAGCAGCAACGGGGCCATAATGACCACCAAACTGGTGACGGCTCCCAGCGGTAAGAGATTGGCGGGATATAGCCTGATATAGAGGAGGCGGGAGGTAGAGGAACACAGCTGAGTCCTCTCCTTCGTGAGGGGAAGACGAGATTGGTTCATGGGAAGGAACGGAGACCATGTTCCTGTTAATGTCAATCCCCAACACCCCCCCCCCCTCCCCCTTTATTATTTACCCCTCATTATTACAGCACTTTTAATGGGTCGTTGAAAAACAGTTGTGAAACCGATCTCTTGTTGCTGCTATCAAGTTATTTCTTTTTTTCTGTTGTGTAACATGGGAAAGATCCAGACTTTGTCCTTGAACACCTGTGAATAGACAGTAATATGTGGTGTCTGGAGAACTGAGATCATCCCACTGCTGCCATCTGCCGTCTTATTTTCATTTCATTTCACCCTCCCGGTCTCTAGGGGCACAGGCCAGTTACACTCGTCCGGCTGTCAGCTCCGCTCTGGGTGCCCGTATGGCTGCCACACCCGGTGCCACGTACGTGAAAACCACCAGTGGGAGTATTATCACAGTGGTACCGAAGTCTCTGGCCTCACTGGGGGGGAAGATCATCAGCAGCAACATCGTATCTGGTGAGTGTCAGCTCTGCGGCCTCCTAGACACCAACCGATAGCTCTGTAGTGGGCGATGAGGGACGTGTTGTACCATATAGGGGTCTAGTCTGCATAATGTTGGAGGAACCAATTTAAATGCGCTGTACTTTATTTATTTTTTGAAAAGGAGCATTAAAAAAAAAAATAATAATACAGAATAAAGAACTTAATAAATTTACTCTACTATATAATTTTTTATGTGACATAAAAGTTCCTTTCAGTGTTGTGCTTATTAGCTCCTCACTGATTTGTACCCAGGCATCTGAATCCAGAGGAGGCGTCTTTTACAGTGCAGGATGCTTACCAATAATAGCCAAGTTCATAGTGCCACCTTCTGTATGTTTTTGTGTCCAACACCCCATAATGAATAATTGTAAAGAGAAGGAAAACAACGACACTGCACTATATTGTAACTTAATAGCACCATTGTAAGAACTAGGCACAGTCCTATGACAAGAATGTTGTATAACAGGGGTCGCCAACCAGTCGGAGACCAAGAGCCAAAAAATATCTACCGGCACCGCAGTGACAAATTGCCTTTTATATGTGCGTGCATATACATGTACCCAGGATAAACATGCACGTACATACAGCGCACACATACATACCGCACACATACATTGAAAATATAAAAGTTGTGTGTCCAGCGGAGGAGAATTCAAAGGGTTACTTAGTCTCTTCACAGTAGCTCCCGCTGCTTCTCTATCTACTGTCCCTCTGACCTCTTTACATGCCCATCGGATCGCCCCACATGCCCCTTACATGCACATCAGCCTCTCCACATGCCCCAGCAATGCCCGTCAGGTATTCCCACCTGCCCATCAAACCTCTGGGCCTGCCATCAGATCTCCCCACATGTCATCAAACCTATCCAAATGCATTTTGCATGCCAACAGGCTTCTCCTCGGATCTCTCCACATGCCCTTTACATGCCATCATACCTCCCTACATGCCCCTTACAGGCCATCAGACCTCCCTACATACCCCTTACATGCCATCAGACCTCCCTACATGCCCCTTACAGGCCATCAGACCTCCCTACATGCCCTTTACAGGCCATCAGACCTCCCTACATGCCCCTTACAGGCCATCAGACCTCCCTACATGCCCCTTACATGCCATCAGACCTCCCTACATGCCCCTTACATGCCATCAGACCTCCCTACGTGCCCTTTACATGCCATCAGACCTCCCTACATGCCCCTTACAGGCCATCAGACCTCCCTACATGCCCCTTACATGCCATCAGACCTCCCTACATGCCATCAGACCTCCCTACATGCCCCTTACATGCCATCAGACCTCCCTACATGCCCCTTACATGCCATCAGACCTCCCTACATGCCCCTTACATGCCATCAGACCTCCCTACATGCCCCTTACATGCCATCAGACCTCCCTACATGCCCCTTACAGGCCATCATACCTCCCTACATGCCCCTTACAGGCCATCAGACCTCCCTACATGCCCCTTACAGGCCATCAGACCTCCCTACATGCCCCTTACAGGCCATCAGACCTCCCTACATGCCCCTTACAGGCCATCAGACCTCCCTACATGCCCCTTACAGGCCATCAGACCTCCCTACATGCCCCTTACAGGCCATCAGACCTCCCTACATGCCCCTTACAGGCCATCAGACCTCCCTACATGCCCCTTACATGCCATCAGACCTCCCTACATGCCCCTTACATGCCATCAGACCTCCCTACATGCCCTTTACATGCCATCAGACCTCCCTACATGCCCCTTACATGCCATCAGACCTCCCTACATGCCCCTTACATGCCATCAGACCTCCCTACATGCCCCTTACATGCCATCAGACCTCCCTACATGCCCCTTACATGCCATCAGACCTCCCTACATGCCCCTTACATGCCATCAGACCTCCCTACATGCCCCTTACATGCCATCAGACCTCCCTACATGCCCCTTACATGCCATCAGACCTCCCTACATGCCCCTTACATGCCATCAGACCTCCCTACATGCCCCTTACATGCCATCAGACCTCCCTACATGCCCCTTACATGCCATCAGACCTCCCTACATGCCCCTTACATGCCATCAGACCTCCCTACATGCCCCTTACATGCCATCAGACCTCACTACATGCCCCTTACATGCCATCAGACCTCACTACATGCCCCTTACATGCCATCAGACCTCACTACATGCCAACAGACATCCACACATTCTATCTCCTCAAATCCCATGACCTGTCCATCAGCCTCTTCATGTGCCATCACATGTCCGTCAGCCTCTTCATGTGCCATCAGATCTCACATGCCCCTTACTTACCTCTCCCACCCTTAGCCACTGGGGCCTGCGCAGAGGACAGAGGAAGAGCACACTATGCTCTCTCCTCCTTCTTTCCTGATTGCCTGCAACACTGTGACCTCCCTGCATTGTGCAGATGAGGTCACATGACATGGCTGCTCTCTGTCAGTTGAGCAGCTGAATGTTTTCCAATCTGTCCCTACCGGCGCCTGGAACACTATTACCTCGTTGATGCTCCCAGCCAGCAGCCACATTCCAACGCTCAAAGAGCTGCACGTGGCTGTAGAGCCACGGACTGGCCACCACTACTGTTGTATACATTAATTCCTTAATATTTACATAAGATAAGTTCAATGGGAAAAATATAGCGGTACCTTCCTGTTAAAGTGATCGTGTCCCATTTTTTTTAAACCACTTGCTGTCTAAGCTTCTTCTAGTGAAACTGCCAGAGCATGCTGGGAAAAAGCAGTGGATCTTCAGCCGCTTACTGCTGAAAAATAGCGTCAAACGTCTAGAAAAACAAGAGCGGAAAGAGGTTATTGGCCCAGCTTGTACTAATATCTGGTATTTGTGTGCATCTTACATCACACACAGATTTATAAGTGATTTACATTATTTCCTATCGATACAAAGTATCACTAATGCTATATATGAATCTATTGGAAACCTAGGATCTATTCTCAAAGCCCTGTCTTTATCAAGCAAAGAGGGGAATTAAAACACTCAGTACGTAGATTACGTAGAGTAATGTTCTGGTTTCCTCATTAGAGGAGAATCTAAAAGGAACTTGTCCAGAATCTTCTGTTTTACTCGATCATCCGCTAATACCGAAGAGACACAGTCGTCACTTCCTCCTAGAGAAACATTTCATCAATGAATGTTTGTGGGGCTTCCTAAGTGTATCTGTCTATACGGTGCCCACACCAGAGAGGTGTTAGATAATGATGTACCCTGCTTTCAGCCGGTGATGTCGCCCGTAGGCAGGATGCCCGTCCGTCTAGGGCACACGTCCTGTTTACTATGGCTGGGAGACCTGCTAGATTAAACAAGGCTCAGCCAGGTTGGGACGCGCGTTTCGCCGGTTACCTAAGCCTGATCTCTTCAAACTGAAAGTGTTACTTTATATGGAAATGTTTATCCAAAAAAATGGATTACTGTATAGTTAAAAAGGTGTCTTCTTGAGGCACATACATATGGTCTTTTTTTACGTATATTCTATATTTAAAGTTCCCCGTTAAGGAGATGTTAATAGGATTTAGCTGTATTTATTTTTATTAGCCGTACTCTATAGCCAGAGACTCTAATAACACTGGTGCACTGTCTGTCTTACAAGGTGTTATAGTTGCTGTCTACAGACTGCGGCCAGTTCTCCAGGACACCTTGTAAGGTTTACGTCCTGGCCCAGTAAAACGTCGTCTGACAGCTTTATACAGCCCTCTTTATAACGTGCCAGCCGTGTCCTCTGCACTTTACCAGAATAAACACTTGAAGGGTTCTCGAACACCTCCGTGTAACACAATATATCGTCAAGGAGGGGCTCGAGGTGTGTCGTACAATTTAGGGACATGGTTGTACATGTGCGTTTATAATCTGTGGGAATAATATTGTTACAGTGATCTGTTGGCATCTGTGTAATACATTGTTCCGTTAGAGTTAATTATGATGAAGAGTAAGGGATAACCTTTATAGAGATCTGAAATGTCAATGGCTCCTAGTGAGTTGGTTCACCCACTAGATGGCAGTCTCTACCATCTGTAGGAACTTAGTGCACTTAAATAAAAGTCAATATGAAATGAAGTTTCCTCTGCAGTATATACGGGTGTGTGTATAGCAACATGTATCCGTATAGTGAAGGGAAAATACATTACCATTATAAATCTACCTAATTCCTTTCTTCTGATCCCTTCCTTAGTCTAACTATATTACATTTCCAGGCCTAAAATCATCATCATCATCATCATCACCATTTATTTATATAGCGCCACTGATTCCGCAGAGCTGTACAGAGAACTCGCTCACATCAGTCCCTGCCCCATTGGAGCTTAGAGTCTAAATTCCCTAACACACACACACACACACAGACTAGGGTCAATTTTTGATTGCAGCCAATTAACCTACCAGTATGTTTTTGGAATGTGGGAGGAAACCGGAGCACCTGAAGGAAACCCACGCAAACACAGGGAGAACATACAAACTCCACACAGATAAGGCCATGGTCAGGAATTAAACTCATGACCCCAGTGCTGTGAGGCAGAAGTGCTAACCACTTAGCCACCGTACTGCCATATTGCTCCACATTCTGAGCATAAATCATCTATCCTACACTAACTATTCCCAAAAAGGGTGAAACAGTCTTCCTTCATGTGGTAGTCTTTCCCTGCATTAGCCTGGTTCATGAGTCGAATACTCAGTGGGTTAAAGCACTGACTTACAGGGCTGTCATGTGAATGTGACTTTCCCTAAATATCAGTTATCTCCTTCCTCTGACTTATTGATTGCACCAGACTTTGGCAGGCGGCCAAAGAGGTCCATAGAGCGTTACTCTGTAAAACACGGGTAATTCCTAATGCTGTAGGGATTGGTAAGTTGGAAGCGCCGCATATCATCCAAAAGGCATCATTAGAAGAGAATAATTGTATGTGGATCTTATTAACTGGGATTGTGAATGAGGTTTCTTGGCTTTTATGGTCCGCTCTAACTTTTCGATTTCTCTCTTCAAGGTACAACAACAAAAATCACCACCATCCCCATGACGTCTAAACCGAACGTCATTGTGGTGCAGAAAACGACCGGCAAAGGAACAACTATACAGGGTATTCCTGGGAAAAATGTTGTGACGACCTTGCTGAACGCTGGGGTAAGGACACAGTGCTTCTGAGTCACGGTGCACCTGGAGGCTGCAAATGCCGACACTTGGTGGTTGACTTAATAATTTTTCAGAATGGGAATACAGGCTCTTTAAAGCTGCAATCCACTCTTAAAAAAAAAAAAAAAAATTAAAAAATGTAGTGAGCAGAGTTTCACGGACCCCCACTCCCCAATCCCCTCTTTCCTCTGCCGTCATGTGACCACCGAGCAGCTTCACGACTGACTGGCTCTCGCTCAGAGATCAGGTCACACACTCCTGTGTTGAAGCAGACGCCAAATGCTTCTATTTGTGAGTTTTTATTTATTTTTTTTCCCAGTAGCCGCTATATCTGTTATATTAAAATCTCCCCTACAGAGCGATTTTGCAAAGGGAACACTGAGTTTTAGGAGGACCTCCTGGAAAAATGACTGTCAGCTTCAGCTTCATGTTAAAGAGGTACAGAACTTGATGTTTAACCAAAAAAAAAAAAAAAAAAAGATGTCTATTTGGGATTGCTCCTTTAAAGGGGAAAATGTATTTGAAATGATTTAAGTGTAGATCTAAGTGATTCAGCTCAAAAAATAAAATAAAATGGATCTACTATTTTCATTTTATTTTTTTAGCGTAAATGCATTGGCTCAGATGAAATGACACCTCAGCCGTACACTTCTTAGAGCAACTTGTGGCCAATTTGGAATGGAAATGTTGCAACACGTTTAGTGACTTTACTAAGTTTTAAGTGCAAATGTAACCCCTCCCCTTAATTATTGGTTTCCCTATAGCCGAGTTTTAGTACTTTTTGCAGCCTATTCTCGGTCAGGTGCCTGAAGTGCTCACTCTACACCTGTCTACAGCTGCCATGACACATACCGATGTTGTATAAAAGAGATACAGAAACTTTCCTAAATATTAATGTAATGGCTTTAGGTGCTTATCAGAAATGAGGATATTTGACAAAATGACTCGTAGGAAGATTTGTTACCAATGCACTGCGGACTTCCTGTCTGTTGAATGACCCAGACGGGTGAATTCAGTTGTCCGTTGAGTGCCTCCAGAATGCTAATTGAATTCTACACCCCCCACCCCAACACTGGGTACACACTACAGAAAACAACCGCAGATGCGATTTCTGTAACGGTTTTACCAACGACTGAAAGCACCGATGAGCAGCCCATTCATGTGTACACACCTACACGATTCACCTTCAGATCTGTGATCTTCATATCTTATAACCATTTGCACACTCCATAGAGATCTGTGGACACTGCCGGTCGTGAGTGCGTACACACTTCCACATTTGCCCAATATCACTTCATCGTTGATGGTAATTTTTAGGAAGTTTATCAAACCAAACAAAAGGATGCAATGTGCTTTGGTGGGATAAAACATGATCGTTGGGGCGTACACACATTGCGCATTATCTTACAAAACGGTAGTTTATCATGTGATCGGCACGATAATTGGATGAAATCCCTGTAGTGTGTACCCAGCTCGAATGACTTATGCTGAAATGGTTGAAAACAAAACTTTGAGTGGAGCTGCATAGCACATTTTAAAACAATGGTAGACGCCTCTTGACGTGACACAATCATGAAATGTAATCTTACATATCTGTTAGAGGAAGCCTTTTCATTTTCTCTGAACCTGTATTTTATATTTTGTGGGACTTTAAAGGCAAAATATTTTTTGTTCCCAAAAGTGCTCTACAGGAGTCTATTTGTCACATAAACACTTAAACTGCTCAGTATGAAAACCATTGTATAGTTTACTTCCCTGGCTGTTTTCCAGCTTAGCAAAACCAGCTTGTGTGACACCACCCGAAACTGAAAGTGAGTCTATAAGTGTTCTGATGAGAATCCATGCTCTTCCTCTTCTTCCTTAGTCCTGTTCTGTTGGCTTTGCACACTTCAGATGTTTTTCAGGGATTTGTTAATATTTTACAGCCATGATCAGATTAAACGGGGTGGTGCACCTACATACGACTTTGTTGGCTTGTGCACGCCCTCCTGCGACTTTACAACATGCATTACTAGTAAACAAGCGCAACGTTTGTACGATAGCTTTTGTTTGAAGTGAGAGTGTTGCCCATAGCAACCAATCGGATGTCTTGTATGTTCTAGAAAATGACAGCTAGAATCTGGTTGTCGTGGGCAACACTTCCACTTTTCCTATTTAGGAGGATTCATAAATCTACACCTTAGTGTGACCCTTTACCAAGTCTGGATCAATCCCCAGTGCGTTCATAGGACGTAGCCAACTGGAATATCAACTTATTTTAATTGACATTATTTTAAACCAATTCATTCTTTTTATTTATTGGTTTATTTATATTTTGTTTGCGTGTGGTTTTATATCGCCATGATGGTCTCCTGAATATTACATTGTGAACTTACACATTGTTATAAAGGGTAGTATGAATGAGCCTTTATTATAATTATGTTCTTAATATTTGGTACTATTAAGACTTAGATATACATTGTCGTATTTGAATATAGGGATTGGGTTAGCAGTGTAAAGATTTTGGTATTTACTAATGAGATTATTTTCTGCCATCCTACTGTGCTGTTCAGCCAGGTGTTACTATCATCAGGCCGAGTTATTGCCATTGACCTGCTCTCGATATTTGCTATTTAAGTATCCAGAGAACAACGTTGTGTCTTATCTCCTGTCTGTTTAAATACATGTCTAAACAGATAAGACATGAGGTTTGTAAGATAAAGCTATTTAATTAGGAAAAAGTTGCAGTAGAGCGTGCACACGCCAAGCACCATCCTAAGGTGGAAGCCCACGTGAAACAGACCTCCTGTATTTTGCAGTATTGTTTAGATGTACAATAGGTTATTTGTGCACGCAGGGGTACACTAAGGAGACTTTTCGCACTTGACATATTCTTGCAGTATCTGATCTCTGGCGTAAACGTTATTTTATCTTTTATTCAGAGTGATAAAGCTCTCCAAGCAATGCCAGCAGGAACCAAGCCAGCCATCATCACTGCCACCCGTCCCATTACCAAGATGATCGTCACCCAACCCAAGGGCCTTGGTTCAGCCGTTCAACCACAGACTAAAATAATCCCCACCAAAATAGTGTACGGCCAGCAAGGGAAGACCCAGGTACGTATCCACGTCCTCGTTCTGTCTATGTTGGTATTAAGGAGCTCAGCTGTACAATAGATGGAATCTCTTTGCACTGTTATTGGTAAGCTGTACCGTCTTCTATAATGTTCTGACATTTCTGAAGGGTTAAATTATTTATGCTGTGTAACTTGTTTAAAAACGCGCATTTGTAGCATCACAAAGTGATCTCATTGTATGCAACTTATTTGAGAAAACCAACGCGCTCGTGGATCAAACAGTTGTTTGAGTCCGTGCAGAGGTTGAATTTTGATTGGGCATGATTGAAATTCCTATCCGATAATGATTGGTCAATAGTGAGCGGATCTTTCATCATTGCAAGAATTGTGTTTTATATCAGTCGCACTGCCGCAAAATATATGTATCAAATATATGTATCAAAAGACACCATGCTGACGTGTCATGGTAAGCTCTATATATGTTACCGAAAATAAACCCTTTATTGTATGTAGTGCGGCCCTGAGATCCTGCAATATGACATCACAAGTAATAAATAAAGATCAATCAAAACTGACCACTGGTCACGATTAATTATTAGTAAAGAGAACAATAGCTCCTAATATAGAATACACCATCTGTATCATGGCTCATGCTATTGTATTGTATGTACGTATAGATCCTGATGGTGGTCAGTGACTGAGCTTTATATACATAAAGCAGCTTACATTCATGGCTAGAATTGGTCTGTGATTGCCGTGCTGCCGTCATGGTGCTTAACTGTACGTTATATGGAACGTCCCGTCTTCCATGATGGTGCAGATCCCTTTCCTGGACAGACGGTGGCGCTCTCATGTGTAAGAGAGGCTTCAGTCCTCTGTCATCTCATGTTGTCCCCATTTGGGTTTTCCTCCAGGGTTCCTTATTGTCTTAGCAGAGTTCTCCGTGTTCTATCTGCTGTTTGGCTTCATGAAAGCAGAGAAAGTAAAACAAGGGAGAATACATAATGTGTCTCCTTATCCTGTTCATCAACAGCAAAATAATCCCCAGCCGTGCCTCTCTAAAACCTCCAATTATAAGGGACTCTTGCAGTCATTACAATGCTGACATACTGTTATTTACTAATGAAGGAATACGTCGTTTTTCGCACATTTGTCGCCTATTTGGAGTGTTCTTTCCTGTGACGTTGGACACTGCTAACCGGCGTCTTACTCTCTTAGTGTTACATAACGGAAAACACACCTGGTCCTGGTCAATCCGTTATGTAATGGTCCAGGTGACCGGTATGTGAGCTTAGTCACTGGTAGACTAGCTTCTAGTTGGCCATACTGAAGGACTATAGAGCTCCAACCTTGAGGGTGGCCAAGGGTTCATCTGAAGGTTCCTGGGTGAAATTGTAGTTCAGTAGAAGCAATTTCTAGGAAGAAGGTACTTCATGTAGCGGTCTTCCTTCCCTCCATACTTGAAGTCTGGTGCAACCCCAAAGTAATGTTTGTGTACCCCTTATAGGAGAGAGGGAATGTATTAATGTCCTTTTAATTCTTTTCTCCGAAGGCTATAGAGGGACACGGACGTACCCACCTGGGAAGGTCCCTTTTGGAACTTATGTTCTGTCATGCTTAGAGTTTCTGTTACCAACTCTTTCTGCTATATCACATGGGCAATAATCTTCCTATTTCGTTTTAATATAGACGACTCCTCTTGAAAATCAGTGGTCCTGCCACTTGGTTTTGGTTGCCAACATAAATCTAGAAAAAACATCCCCCAATCAAAACTGAAAACTCGTCGGCAAGAAAGGGAGACCGTGAATGACAATGACCATGTGCTCTCTTGTCTTAGGTCCTCATAAAACCAAAGCCAGTCACATTCCAGGCCACCGTCATGAGCGAGCAAACCAGGCAGCTGGTCACCGAAACTCTGCAGCAGGCCTCGCGGGTGGTGGAGACCACCAGCGCCACCATCCAGGAAGTAAAAGAAGACACCGAGAGCAGTTCGTCTTCTACCGAATCCTCGCAAAGCTCCCAAGGTGCCACAGTCTACATGTCAAGTTATGCTCAGGTTTTTTATATACAAATCACACATGAAACCCCAGTTTTGGGAAATGTTCAGTTGTTGTTGTTGTTGTTGTTGTTTTATCATTACATTGATGCGTCCGCCATTCTTTATTGTCTTGTGTCAACGTTCGTTGATGGTGGATCCATTATATTTCTCAATTTTCCATCTCAGATTCCCAGCCTGTAGTTCACGTCATCGCGTCTCGGGGTCAAGACTGGTCGGAACATGAAATAGCCATGGACACCACGCCAACAATCATCTACCAAGACATAGCGGGAGAGTCGCAGTCTGCCACGTCCACCATCAAGGCTCTTATGGAGCTCCAGCAGACGTGCGGTACGTACAGATAGGAGGCACAGCCAATCAATGTACAATATTAGGTGTATGATATAAATCACATCTTGGGTAACCTGTACAAAATATTGAAACCTTCCTTCTCCTTTGACTTCTTCTCTATAAGTGATAGAACCACCATCTATAGGGCTGCATGTCGCCTCCTTCATACGCCGCACATTCTCACAGCTGACCAGTGGGTGGCGCTTTACAGTCCTGCAACACCTCGGAAACCCATAAAACCATGTCTGAAAAAATATATATAATGAAAAAGAAAATGAATTACCCTGGGTTGTCTGTGATAGACTTGTGGAATACTTTATGGTTTGTACACATGGGCCCGTTCCTCTTGTAAATACAGCTCAACTGGAACTACAAGTAGGGATGATTAAACCCTTTTGAAGAATGTGGGGTCAGTACACACAAGTGTCCACATAGAAGGCTAGATGAATATCCACGTCTGACTGTACACACTGCTCGCACTTCATAGGGTTCAGTCATTCCATTCTGAACCCGCTCACAGTGAAACCTCTTGTGTAGAAGTCCCCTTTGTACAGCTACCACTAGATATATATCATGTAGGTCTTTCCGCTTGGATTCCCTGCATGTAGCCTTACAGACCACCGGACAAGGAGAGGGCACAGAGGGCGAGCCCACCATAGCTATTCACTCATTTGGGGCAAGGCGTGTGTGTATAAACTCAACGCTACACCAATGCACCAGTGAGTACGCTACACCAATGCACCAGTGAGTACGCTACACCAATGCACCAGTGAGTACGCTACACCAATGCACCAGTGAGCACGCTACACCAATGCACCAGTGAGCACGCTACACCAATGCACCAGTGAGCACGCTACACCAATGCACCAGTGAGCACGCTACACCAATGCACCAGTGAGCACGCTACACCAATGCACCAGTGAGCACGCTACACCAATGCACCAGTGAGCACGCTACACCAATGCACCAGTGAGCACGCTACACCAATGCACCAGTGAGCACGCTACACCAATGCACCAGTGAGCACGCTACACCAATGCACCAGTGAGCACGCTACACCAATGCACCAGTGAGCACGCTACACCAATGCACCAGTGAGCACGCTACACCAATGCACCAGTGAGAGCACACTACACACCTTCATTACGGGGAAAACTATCTACCAGCTGCACAGATCCCACTCTCCCCTCCCTGCTGATACCACCAGCAGTAGTTTATTACAGATGATATGAAGGGTTTAACCCTTTGGTAATATATTTTTTTTTTTTCTAGTGCGAGAATGTAAATTAAAGTAATTTGTAGCAGTCCGTACGATATTGCAGAGACTTTTTCCCCAAAACAGCCTTAATTCCAGATAATGACCCTATCAAAATGCATAGGAGCATTATCAAGCACAGTGAAAGATGCGGCCTATAGTCCGTGGGGTGAGGTCAAGTTCCAACCACGTTAACCATCTGGAAGTGATCCGGCCACTTGATCCGAGAGACTTATCGGCCGGATCTGTTTTTATTTGTCCACCTTTAGTAACAGCAATTAGAACTTTGGGTGCTCTATGTTGAAGTTTATAGCTGCAACAGAGTGTAATACAGGGGTGACCATTTTATATCCGATACCGTTTAGTCCTATAGAAAGGTTTATTTAATGACAACTATATGAATTTATTTCAAATGTTTACCAGAATGTCTAGGTCTGTGGATTAGCTTGACAAGGGGGAACTACGTTTTTAGTTGAGGGTGGAATATCAAAAGTTTACATAGCCCAGGTCCGGCGTTCCTAAGGTTAGTCTGGTTCCCCTGACGTGATCTGCGCCATTTTGTTGCTTCTGGCTGGCGGCGCATTGTGTCTGAACAGTGGCCGGAGCGAGGAGAGCCCGACATCTGTGGAAATGTATTTTTATAGGAACACTAGTTTACTATGACATTTAAGTGTTCGTTTAGGTCACACGGCAGCTTGCAGCGAAAATAAGGAGTTCTCTTTACTATAAGGTTTTTTTTTTTTTTTTTTTTTTTTTTTTTAAATTCTTTTTTTATTGGAAAGAAAATTAAACAGCTTTTACAAATATATCTGTTTTGAATTGAACGATGCATTAAAGTCATTGATAAACATTGCATATAAAGATACAGTTACACGAATGAGGTGTGTCTTTGCACCAGTATATAAAAAACAAAGTACCATTTAGTATACTATAATACATCATGTAAGGACGGGGGAAAGGTCAAGAGGAATGCAGACAGGGAAGGAGGGATAGATCAGAGATGAGAGAGAGGGGAAAAAAGGGGGGGGGGGGGGGTTCACCTATTCCACTGAGAATATAGTGGTGAATCCTTAAATTCAAGCCATTTAAACCATATATAGTAATACTCCCTATATTTGTCTCTTGATGAATAGAGTATGTCATCCATTATTCTGTAGGATTCTAGACGGGCAAACCATTCTTTGATGGTAGGAATATTCTGTGATCTCCAGTGCACCGGAATCACAGCCTTTGCCGCGTTGCTGAGGTTTTTAATTGTTGATTTTTTATATTTTGAGATGGTCAATTTATTAAGATTCAATATACTATAAGGTTTTAATATTTAAAACTGTGTGTATTATATAACTAAATAATATCCATGGAATAAAGGAAATGTTTACAATGAATTATCTGTTGCATCTTCGACGAATAAAATAAACGGACTAGTGGGCGCTCCATTTTTAGTGGTTTGTTATTAATGTTGAGTGTTTATAATGTTATAATGAATTACATAGTGCCCTGTAGTGTCTGAGGTACACAGAACGTACCGACTAAGACTGATACAAAAATGGGAAGTGGACTCTTCTACATATAAATTACAGTCTTAAAGATAAAAGTGAGAGACACAAGGTCTGGGGGCTAGTTGGCTGACACTGTAGTAAAAGGAGGAGGGGGGTCTAAGACAGTAGCTTAAGTCTACGTGTGGCCCTCTGATAATTCACCTGTGGCCCCCGCTCCTTCCTGCTTCATTGTCAGATGTTTGTTACAGCTTGTGACCCATGTATAAAATATCTCCTGATCTGTTATTACAGATAGGTGTCTCTTTCTTTGATTAAATGTTTTAATTTATTGCTGAGATTAAGGGTGATGTGTGGCCCCTTTGAAGTTTAGCGGGTGCCCATGTGGCCCCTGAAGTGCATCGGGTTGCTGCCCATCACTGCTCTAAGAAGATAAAACTTATCTGAAAAGCTCAGTTTTCCGCACTTAAAGGTTGGGCCACTAGGGGGCAGTGTAATGGAGCGAGGGAGAGTGTTTCATTGAAGAACCTAGATTAGTCCTGAGACAGTGTAAGGAGATGTCTGTGGTCATGGATGATCTTCATCTTCGGACCCCAAATACAGACCATTATTAGTGTATTTTCCAGCTCTCCTGTATAGTGTTCTAGTTATTGAGGATAAGGCTCCGGAGCTGTGACGTTCTCTGCATTCAGGGTAATGATAGATCGCCGTTCAGGTGCTAGCCCGTGGTCAGTCGGTGGATTACTTTTACAATTGCCCTTTTGTTCTTCAGTGAAAGACAGAGCGGACTATAAGCCCCGCGGGCCGACCATTGACCTCAGTCAGATGGCTGTTCCTATCCAGATGGCCCCAAATAAACGGCAGGCTGAAATTGCTGTGGTGGAGTCAGAATTGGTTGCAGAATACATGTCTACAGGTAGGGGGCGCACTATAAGTCAGTCATTTCTAAGGTTGAGTACTGGAAGGAGAGAGATTATATTAGGGTGACCGCTAATGTCATGTGACTATGATCAGGATAACGTACTGTGGCATAACCTCTACCTAGGACCTCGTACACACAGGACTCGCAGACCTCTGCTCCACGTACATTGAGTACTATGCTGCAGAGAAGCTTTGACACATTAATGAATGTGCGTCTAGCGCTCTGTTATAGCGCAGACAAAGTACAAGGTTTGTCTACTCTGTTTAGTTAGTGTTTATGATTCATTGCTCATGTGCAACTGCTGATTGAGCTTAAGAGATAGATCAAGCACTGCAGACTGAGGAGCGTATAGTATGACTGCATCTCTCGGACGGGTTAAATGTCCAGAAAAGGATTGAAATCATTAGGACCGTTATCGGATATGGTTGTTAATGTGTCCAAAGATAATCGCTAGTTCCGATCACACTAACAGGCCCCAATGACACTCGGCTTCATACAATGTGTCCACTACTACGTATTGGATTTTGCCTGGCCTGTATCTCCCTGGTTTAACTGTACAATAACGGAGTTCGGATAAATTTACTCTGCAGAGCGCAAGTTAATAGCAGCACTGATTTGTATGTTAGTGCGGACACTGGCTTCACGTTGGCTGCGCTCTAGATGGACTTCAGTCACTGCGCCCTCAAACGTGACGCCATCGCGGTGGCAGAAATCGCTCACATTCAGTAAATCTTGCATAGCATACAGACAACATTGTGGATAATAAGTGTTCAAGCCGGGTATAGAAAGCAGGATAAATGGCATTTTGCATTATCTGTATAGAGAATAGTGTTATATACTGAGAATTACACTTCATAAATGCACTTTTATTGTTTCACGGTGTGCGTTATTTCTGTATACCGAGTAACGGGTACTATAAATTATATCCAGGGTACAGAACAAGCAAAGTGTTACTGCAGAGACTTAGTACATAACAGAACACTAACAAGGGCTGAGAATTGCTTACAGAGCAGGAGAAGTGGTACTATGCAGTTGTCTACGTACAGAATAAGAATGTGCACTGAGCATTACATCCAACAGACAGAACAAGAGAAGTTAGACTGTGTAGGTGTGTCGAAAGATTGGGACCGGATTCTGAGTATTGCATACAGAACAAGAGTAACTGTCGGATGTATTTATTCAATATTGCAGTCAGGGAACATTGTCCGAAAATTTGTTTAGGGCAAGATTGTTGAGTATGTGTTAAGGGGCAATATCTGCTGTGATATAATCTCTACGTTGCCATTTCTATACCTTCCTTATGTGAGGGGCCATTTGCTAGTGTGCTTCTACCATAATTCCTCCAAGTATTCATGTTAACCTAGACTTTATTCATGCTCTGTGTTTCCCATCATACATTGCTTCAGCGATTTTACTGGCACTGTTAGAGGGGGCTCTCCCCTGTCATATGTCACATGGAATTCCAGCCATTATTTTTTAGTGAACTCTTATTAGTCCTTTGACAAGGGGGGGGGGGGCAGACTCCTTGTGGGTTAAGCTCCACCCCCAGGAGGCGGGACATGACGAAAAAGCCCCTCCTACCCCTTACATAACCCGTTCCACCAGCTAAGGATCTCTGATTTGTTCAGTGCTATTGGTTATGGCCACAGACTTGTCCTGGGTCTTTTTCTGTCCTTTTGTTGGTTATTTGCTAACCGTACCCAAATCATGTTACATAAATACAAAATGCCCCTTTATGTTTCTTCTACCTCAAGCCTCTAGTATTTCTGAGTAAAACGAGGTGTCTGCTGTATATGACAGACACCTCATTCCTCGGTGATGTCACTTGTTTCTAGAATATCGATAGGCTGCAGTTTTATGAATTTTGGTTCAGCATACAAATACGGACTCTGCTGTGTTTTACAATAGACTCGTTCATTGTGTGTAAAAAAACAAAAAACACATCTCCCAATAGGACTCTATTCCCGTCACTAGCAGTATTAGCAGGGAGTTATGGGTTAAATCAACCTATAAAGAGGGTCAAAGTTCTACTTCCAACATGCAGAAGCGTACACGTGCCCCTGCGTGGCTGGAAATACCACGACTTGGTCAAACCTTTGGCGTAGTCATTTTCTTTCCAGTGCTCCATGGAAGATATATCTGCATAATGAGAATCCCGTGTAATCCCCCTGTGTAAGAACATTATACGTGTAATAGTTCAGACGTTCTGAACCCACATGACCTTCCCAGTTCCAGTAACTTGTGTGACTGAGACTGACCTCTGACCCATCTCATGCCTGTGGTCACCTCTCCCTGAGGTAACTGTGGGGATGTAACGAGGTTATGGCTCCTATTCGCTGGCAGTTAATACAATTCTGACCAGATGAATAAGTTTAAGTCAATGAGTTACCGGTAAATAAATTATACTCTGTTTACATCCATTAAACGGCAACAGTCATCGTCTATGGAAATATTGTGGGTTGTAAATTTTTCCCAAATGTTATCCTTTTAGCAAATGCATTATGTATTAACCATTAAGAGAGCGTTTACCAGCATGTCTATTTAGATATTTAACTGTATCAGACTTAAACATAGTTGAGGCAGCCATTTTATAGTCTGGAACAATATTGGTTTTTCCCACAAAATGGCTGCTAGACCTCAGATACAGATCATGTGACGTTTGTTGCTTTTATTTCCCACCAATCATGCGCTATTGTGTCCAGTAGGTGTGGCAGTACGTCAAAGTGACCCTTCCCCTCTGTTTTGTTCTCTCTCTCTCGCCTGTAGGTAAAACCAGGCCGGTGGCTTCCACCACCACCGTGAGTTCCGGGGACGTTCCCCTCACGTCTCTCCTCCATGTCAGTCACCCGTCGCAGCACCACCAGCTGCAGACTTCGCAGTCCCAGCGCACTCTCCTCCAGCACGTCACGCAGTCTCAGAGCGCGGCACAGACGTCGGTGGTGGTGAAGTCCATCCCCACTTCCTCTAGCGGGGCCTTCACCCATATTATGCAACAGGTACGTACCGCGGATGTATGAGCGTTCTATTAGTATATGGGCGCGGTGGGCGGAGCTGTGATACTATAATATAACATGAATGTGTTCCAAATTAGTAAGTGCTCATTCTACCCTACACCGCACTTTCTAATTTGTGGGTTTAAATGGATATATTGGTGCTTGGCGTAGACCATAAATACTTAGAATGAAACAAGAAGATATATTTTGTAAAAGGGTAGAATAGAATAACATACTGAACACTAGTGACATGGGATATGTGTAATATCGTTGGGGTCGTCGAGGAAAGGTTCTAAAGGGTGTCTGACGCTTCTTTGTCTGCTCTTCGTCATAACTTGTTCATAGCTTACCTGGGGAGATAACATAATAATTATAATTACGCACAGAATATTTGACTTTAATTCTCCATTGCCAGACACTTATCTGCTGCTTCTCTGCATTTGTAGATCAATGGTGGTGTTTTTCTGTCGGGAAAATCTGGTCAAACTGTAGGTGGCGCTGTTTGTTTTGTCAGTTTTCACCATTTCTTTTTCTTATACAGCTTTTGCTGTCTCTATGATCCTTCGTCAATCATTAAGATCTTTTTATTTTGTTAATATTGTCCTCTCAGGCGCTAAGCAGCCACGCTGCCTTCAAGAGAACAGAGGAGACGGTGACCGAGGAGGGGGAAGTGGAGGAGATGGACACGTTGGACCCTCAGACCGGGCTCTTCTACAGATCTGCTCTGGCTCACAAGCAGCAGAAACAAATCCACCTGCACCAGGAGGGGACACACCTCCAAGTGAAGACGGTGCAGTCCCTCCAGACCAAGCAGAAGCAGATCATCCAGCTTCAGCCGGAGCAGCTTCAGCACAAGATCCAGCAAACGGCCCAACTGTCCATCAGGCAGCAGAAGATCACGCCGCTGCAGCAGGAGCACATCCACCAGCACACACAGCGCCACATGCTGGTCAAAGAGAGGCACATCCCTTCGTTGGTGTCTCAGCCGCAGCAGACTGTAGTGCAGGTTCTGGCCGTGAAAACCACCCAGCAGCTACCCAAACTGCAGCAGGTCCCCGGGCAGCAGAAGATCTACATGCAGTCCCAGCTCTCCCAGACCCCGATGCAGCTGCAGGTCTCGTCCGACAAGCAGAGCGTCGGTCAGGTAAGCGTGCCGGAAATTTTAACAACAGCCAAACACGGTGTAGATCCCAAACCACCAGTTCTTAAAATACTCCTTTAAGTATTTTGGTGACTTCGTACTTGGAATATCCGGTCTTTCCCAGAGCCAGGACTAGTATAGTGATGCAAAAACAACTTTATTATACTAAAAAGTAAAACAACAAAAAACAAAACCTTGATTCTATGTGATTATTTTTGGGTTGGTCCCCTAGGCTGCATTTTATTTGCTTTTTTGGGGTATAGTTGTCGCCCTCTTTATTTGTTTTCAGTTTAAATTTCCTTTTTCAAAACAATAGAACTCTAGAAAGTCATCAGGAAGGACACTTGCCTAATTTTTTATTGGCTTCCTATTAGTGCTCTAGCATTTTATAAGAGCTGAATAATGAAATACCAGGGACTTGTAAGTTTTAATTAGTATGTTGTGTCTGCTGCGTGTCAAAAGTAAGGAAGATGAAGTATGAATGTAGTTGTATAGTTGCAATAGGCAGCCAGCATAATCGTCCCTCATGCAGCTACAGTTGTTCACTACTATAGGACTTCAAGAAAATGGCCACCCTGGAAGCCCCTCCCAACAGGAAAAGGACTTTAGATAATTAAAACCCATGAAATTCGTCTGCTTTAGGCTTCATCTCCTGCTGCACACTGAACAGATAGGTTGATTTAGTGTCTTAATTCCTTAGATATTGTTAAACACTACTTATTTTTCATTCTATTTTCTTTTTTCCTGCTGCTCGACCAGGTGACGCAGCCAATCGTATCGCAGGGTTCTGCCGTTACGAAGATCACTTTTGAAGGACACCAGCCCCCCACTGTTTCTAAGGCAACTATTAGCGAGTGCCTACCGAAGCTCACCCCGGCTGTGTCCAGCATCCTGCCCACGGTCTCGTTGGTGGAGAAGGCCTCCGTAGCGGACATACTGAAGATGTCCATGATGCAGGCGGATATAGAGCCTGACGTGGAACCCATGCTGGTGGACCCTCCGTGTAAAGTTACCCCCATCATTAAACCTATGCCAGTGTTAACCGAGGCAGCTATACTCCCCCAGGTGCAAAGGTTATCTGCCCCAAGTACAGTGACTGCTACAGTACCGCCCCCTCCCAAATGTTTCCCAGCCCCCATCATTACAGCGACCACTTCCACGGCACTTCCTGTGCCCCTGCCCCCACCGCCCCCCTTAACCAGGAAAGTCGATGTCCCGGCTGCCAGTCAGATCATACAGATCCAGACTATGCCACACAAAAGGGCCGAAGAGATGCCTTCCGAAATTATCATCCAGGTAAGGCTACTGACTCCGTCACATACGGCGAACATACCGCGTCTGATCAAGGGCTGACGTTTGGTTTGAAAGGTTCACGTAATCCGAGGTCAGAATTAATATAAATGTATAATATATCAGTTGGAAATTTAAATTTTCAGTTCCTGCGTCTAAAACCAATAGTCCAGGCAGTAACCCTAGCCACCCCTGTCTCTCTAATATTGTTACTGTTCCTCTCTGCAATCCACTCCCCACCTACTACCAGAGGAAACAGGACTTTAATATGCAGAGATTTAAAGTTTCAATAGTTTTAAGGAATTTCATTGGTTGAGAAGATTTAGAGAGAGAAAAAAAACGATAAATTGCTGTAAGAATAACTTTATTTAACTGGACAGTTTTGTTTGAGTCCCTGAAATACTGTCCTGTTCATTTCAGTCTCTTGCAGGGATTTAAAAAGTATATTTAGTATAGCTATGGAAGGATATTTGTAGATTACATTGTGACCATCTCAAACAGCGATAATGTTTCCTTTATTGGTAGATGTGCTTCAAACATTCACAAATATGTGAGATATTCCCAATCTTATCAAAACTTTTCCGTTAAGTTGTTGTAGATGGTAAATAAATAGCTGGACACGTTGTCCGTTCACAAACAAATATGAATCCCGCCTGAGCACATAGTGCAAATATCATGATATTTTTAGAGTGACTGAAAGCAGCTGTACAAGAGTTGTTTTCCTGGCTTCTTATTGAGCATTTCGCTCAGCTCTGGTTGAGTTGAATGTTTTGGTGCTGGGTAGAACATCTAGTCATTTGCTGGTTATCTCCGACACGGAATTCTATCTAGAGAGATTCTTCTCTTTGTAACAGCGATGCAGAATGTAAAATATGAGTTTGGGCAGTATGTAGGATCTTTTTACTAGATGAGAATGTTACAAGATGCACTTACTGTTTGGATCAAACTTAATTTCTCATTTTGCCAAAGGGGGAAACAGAGGCTTAATAATGAGGTTAAATGCCACCTTTGAGGGCAGGACACTTTAGTCAAGTTTAATTTCAGGATTTCTCTCCTACTTAATTCCTCTTCGATAGGAGATCCCCGACTCTTGACGTGCAGAGGTTCAGAACCAGGCTCTGCTTTGTTATTGGGTCTTTTTGGATTTATCCCTTTCCCATACTAACTAGTTGGATTAGGGATGTCCCCATCAGTAAGTCTATGTCCTCAGGTTGGCCAAACAAGAAGTAGTGTCTTACTTCTTGACAAATCCTTTTCTCTGGTGGTTGGGGAGAGACGTAGACCTGCCCATCCCTGGGATGTTTCTGTGCTTGTCTTCAGTTGTCCTATCGACCGGTTAGAAATCACCAAAAGTTGGCCCTTTCTGTTCCACCTTTCAGTGTTTTGCTTTCATTTGTTTTTCATCTCTGTTATATTTCAAATTGTAATACGGAAACTGTGTCTCCCCTGTCGAGTAGGGGTTACGGTATAGGAAAACTGAGTCAGAATCAGTCCAACCACTGATGGAGTTCCATCAGTAAGTCTGTGTCCCCCATTAGCGTCAGAGAAAAGGGTTTATCGTTGGGTAACAATCCATCGTTGGTGTCCGTTTAATTCTTACCAGCAAAGCTTCCGTGAGCAGGTTCTGGCTAAAGAAAGATAGAGAGGTTGGGACATAGAAATGTGTAGCGTGATCATGTAAAGCTTTGTGCTGCCACCACGGTTAGTCTTTTTTTGTTTTTCCTTCTATCTTTCAGACCATCCCTCAGTATCCCATCGCTTGTCACTCCAGCTCCAATGTGGTGGTAGAACCCAGTGGCCTTCTGGAGATGAATAATTTCACCAGTCAGCGGCTCGGAGACGAAGACACGGTCATCATACATGACGGAGATCTGAGCGCCGATGAGAGGACACAGTGTAAACCTTCGCTCAATATTGAGCACGTGTAGCAGTCATTAAAACAGGACAAACTGTATTGTGGCGGCGATGACCTCTCTACACGGAACCGCCGATTTAGCTTTGGATAATACGTCCGAAACCATGGATAAGTGCAAAGCCAAAGAGTTGGAAAGTCTTTTACCCTCTCTTCAGTGTCGTGTGGCACGGTCATATTTTATAGTGTATGAAAGGCAGAAGATTCTCTTTATGAGCACAGTATTCTTTTATTTTATTTTTATGGCGAGAAGATTTGGCCAAGACGTTGGTACCGTGTTGTCCACCTATAAGGGCCCTCGTAAAATATTCTGTAGGAATCATGGGACAATTTTTGGATCTGCACTTTTTAGCCCCTGTGTTATGATTTTGGAATTCCTTTTTTTTTTGCATGCAACAATGAGAAATGATTTGTTTAATTTGAGGAGTTTGATTACTGTGATGCCTGCAGATCCCGTTGCAAATTACAGCATAATCTGCAAGACATTTAGGGGGTTTATTTACTAAACTGCGGGTTTGAAAAGGTGGAGATGTTGCCTATAGCAACCAATCAGATTCTAGTTATCATGTATTTTGTACATTCTACAAAATGACAGCTAGAATCTGATTGGTTGCTATAGGCAACATCTCCACTTTTTCAAACCCGCAGTTTAGTAAATATACCCTTAAGAGTGTAAAGTCTCCACTTAGCAGCCTGAGAGAATTTTATATTTAGAAAATGTTTCCGGTTTGATTTTTTTTTTTTTTTTAGCTTGTTGGCTGATAGCGGCAAGAGTTCTAAGTGCACTGGATTAGTGCAGTTATCCCCCGTGTCCTGTTTTTATTTTTACATTTTTAACGTACCTGTCCTCTATAATCAGTGGAGGCTGCCATTTTGTGGGAGGAGCCCATATAAATGTGCATACAGCTTATAAATTGACCAAGGGATATCAGGCTTCCTCTTCTGCGGGTGACAAGTACACGTCCATATATGCCTACCGTATATGGTTACTAGGAGTGAAAAGAGACCCGCACATTTTTTTTTGTTTTCCATTCTACAGATATCTAACTCCTAAAAATGATTTCCTGGGATATATTTTGTAATGTGCAGAGCAGAATTTTAACACCACCGGTATTCCTATAAATACAAATTTTATACACGTACATAAAAAAAAGGTTTTTGGACTATATCCATTATGAATGATGACAGACATTTAAAAATATTATTGTTGGCTTCTTTTTTTTTTTTTTTTTTTTTTTTGTATGTAGATAACATGGTGCTTTATTTAACTCATAGCAGCCACCCAGAGTGACTATCGTTTCATCTTTCACTTGGCTGATCAAAAACATATATTAGTTGCTGATCACAGATCTGTTACTGAACATGGCCAATCTCTGCACCGCATATTTGTTACAAGTCCTGAAATCATTCATCCACAAATATTTTTTACATTGAATGTCATTTTGAATAATGTTAACATTACTCAAGATACAAACGTGTGTATAATGTGTACACACACACACACACACACACACACACACACACACACACACACACACACACACACACACACACACTCCCTCTCCCTCTCTCTCCCTCTCTCTCCCCCTCTCTCCCCCTCTCTCCCCCTCTCTCCCCCTCTCTCTCCCTCTCTCTCCCTCTCTCTCTCCCCCTCTCTCTCCCCCTCTCTCTCCCCCTCTCTCTCCCCCTCTCTCTCCCCCTCTCTCTCCCCCTCTCTCTCCCCCTCTCTCTCCCCCTCTCTCTCCCCCTCTCTCTCCCCTAACCTGTGACACTCCAGGTGTTGTGAAACTACAAGTCCCAGCATACCCTTCCAGCAATAAGCTGCTGTATATTGGTAAAGCATGCTGGGACTTGTAGTTTCACAACACCTGGAGTGCCACCAATTACCCAACACTGCTGTAGACAGGGAGAGTACTAATAGTGTAGTCTGTTACATGATTTGATGTATAACTGCGTTCTTTCAGATGAATATTGAGGTCTTCTCTGCTGACAATCCCTATAAGACATTGGACCCCTCTTGGATCCCAGGTCTCACACACTGTTAATAGTAGTTTATTGCTATATTATTATAATTTGTTCAGTAACATAACTGACATTGGCATCTGATATCTGTCTTGTATATGTGTATAATAAGTCTATGTATATATAATATGTATATATGTATGTATGTAAAGTATAAAGGCTCAGTCACATGTATGCACTGGGAAAGTGGATAAAAAGGTTTGGCGAGGAACGCACGCTTTAGACGCGTTTTCGATGTGCATTTTTAGCCCATACTGATACGTTTACCAGTACAACCTGGTATACAGGTAGCGCGCATTACAATATGAGATAGAGGCCATGGTAATATTTTAGAATGCTATAATGCAAACAATCCATCCTACTGTTAATGCAGTTTATAGGTGCGAACGAGCCCTAAATCTGTGCGCAGATTTTTATTTCCGGGTTTTCGTTGGGTGTTTTCACAAGTAAAACAACCACATTCTCACAATGGTCAGGCTGGAACCCGCTCCCGATTTTATATTTCCCACAATGCTTAGCCTGTGTTGACGTTAGCCTATCGCTGCTCTGGGTTCCTGCAGTGACGGCGAATGTCGGATGATTTATAAACGACTCATTATATTACAGGAAAAATTCATATTGCAACCGCCAGTTAAAAAAAAAAAAAAAAAGTGGTCCAGATTTATCTGTTCCTGGATATTTTTCAGACTAGTAAAACAGAATTGGGAACGTTTTTAAAATCTGGTGCATTGGTAACCGCAAAAAAATATATATTTTGCATCGGGATAGATTGCCTCTTGATGATTTGTCTGCTAATTCTCCAGGCCTAGTGATTAGCATCACATGTCTTCTATCACGGTAAAAGAACTTCTAGTGATATACTTATGAATTGTTTTAATATTCGACAAACTTGTATTTTGGGTGCAGAGACCTTTTTAGAGGACCAAAAAAAAGGTTTAGTCATAATTGATAAATTTTCTGCCTTGGCTCTATACAATTCACTATATTTTATCTACAGACTCTTCGGACCTGAGTCATTAAGGAGAACATAGCATAAAAAAGGAGTAACTTTGCACCTGGGCAAAACCATGTTGCATTGGAGGGGGAGGTAAATTTAAAATGTGTGGACAGATTTATAGTTGGGGTAGGGCATGTCCTAGATCAAATTTAAATTTCAGTGTAAGCATAAAGCCTTGAAATATTTGTGCGGTAGATGACAAAACAGTCAGTATTTATCTTATGTGCAAAATAATATTCTGATTTGGACCCGTTGCGTTGTAACATGGTTTTGTCCAGGAGAAAATGTACTCCTATTTTTTCCTTACTTTCCTTAATGACTCAGGCCCTTCGAGTGCTTCCTGGAGCGTTGGCCAGGATTGAGCTGCAGAATGTAAATTTTTATAGCATAATGTACTTAATACAACAAGAGCGACAGAAGTTTTCTCGTAAATGCAAAAAAGCAACTATGTAGCCGTGTCTCGTTTTTTTTTTTTTTTTGTTTTGTTTTTTCATTTTTCCTTTTATCAGCAAGCATTACTTTCTATGTATATGAATTCTAAAACCTGTTTCAATGTTATGTAATAGTCTCACTGTTCTGCACATTCTTTTTAACATTATTCCCTCTGTTCACACTTGTAACAATTCTGTGCTTCTTGGGACGCACTGAAATTGACAATCTGAACGCACCATAAAAAAACAAAAAATATATTTTTGTCCCAGCGGTCTCCTTCCTTCCAGTTTGCATATGCTGTGGGCCAAGTGTCCGACCTACATCTCCCAGCAACTGAAAATCATGGCCGCCACATTTGAGTCTTGTAGGCTCCACGTTCCATCGTAGGCCAATTCTTGTTACCCATGATTTTTTTTGTTTTTGGGTTTTTTTCTTGCACGACAAATTGGTACAAACATTTTGTATCATAAGGAGAAAGCACACGGCCGTCTGTGTAAATAAGTAGCCATTACATTTAATAAGTCAGTCCAGCATTTCAAGGACATTGAGGTCTTTCTAAAGCCTTTTTTTTTTTTTTTAAAGCAACGATGTGAAAGGTGAATATTTAATTCCGTTTCTAGTCCGTGTTGTGTATATAGCGGCAGTTTTTGCAACTGTTTTATAAATAAATCATTGAGCTTTGTATTGTACATATTTTGTATATTGGCGTCGCTGATGCTCTGTTAAGGTCTTAGAAAAAGGTCTTGCCTTGGCATTACCCACCAAACGTCCCCCCAATTCCTCCACTATATCCTGGCACTGCGGCCACAGAAAACATACTATATGATGGCATTATAACATGAGATGTGGAGACTGCATTTAAAACAAAAAATAGTTTGGTTTTAGGAATGTGTCTGACACCACCAAGCTGAGGAAACCACTTTGGGTGTATATCACGAACATGATTTTCTAAAAGATGGATCACTGTTGAACACTTGTAAATTGCTAAAAGTCTAGTCACAATTGACTTTTAGGGGTTGTACGCACTCTTATTAAAAAACAGAAAAAAACCAGCACTGGTTAAAGCGTAGACAAAACTTTGTCCTCATTATAATAGTGTGTTAGACTTGTGGTCATTAATGCGTCTCAAAGCCTTCCTGCAGCATAGTATACGAAGCACTCGACAAGCGCTCCCATAGAACCCCGTTATATTGTACCAAGCATTAAAGCATCTGAACGCTTCAAGCAATGTCTGAAATTGGCAAAAAGCAAATGCTTATAGGTCTGTTTGCTAAGACTATTTTTTCGTTATATTTTAAAAAATATAATGCCCATATGTATGGTCACAATCATGAGTAAGAATGTGGCATTAAACGTGTGCTGTAGTAATCTGTGTGTGTATAATATACACACATGCACACAATCATTCGTGAAATGACTAATGCAAATTGTTGATTTACATACCTCCGGAAGGTCTTGCATGCTCTTCCTTTAGGTTTTTATACCAGTTTGTTTTTAGTTTTCAGCACTTATTTATTTTTTTATTTTTTTTTATTTATTTTTAGAAGCAGTTACCAGCTTTTGGGCAATTGTTTTTGTCGCCTGCGTATTGCACCCAGGAGCTCCTGTAAAGCGCAGCTGTCACCTAACCACAGTGCAGGCAGCCATTTTGTGTACCGAACCAATATGTTGGGATGCGGTTTATCCATTCACTATGAATGGAGATGTACGATCTGCAGGTTTCGAGCCCCATGTTGACCAGGTATTTGATAAATCCTTTTTGGAACTTCTTCTTTTTAGTTCAATATTCAAACTTGTGATCCTTCCACCTTCCGCCCCCACCCCTAAAATAAAAAAAATAAAAAAAAGTCCAGCCTGCAAATTGGCTGCTATCACTGTATTTATAGGGCCATACTTGACTACTTTCAGGCAATGAGGTCCGGGAGATCCCGGGCAGTGGGCGTGACTAGAGGGAGGGGGCGGGGCGCGGTCAATAGCGTATTTTTGGCCCTGCGAAGGAAACTACGTTTTGTTGCGGGCGGCGGGGTCAAAATGACGCGATTCACTGCGAAACGTGTTATTTTGGCCACAGAATTGCGGGAGACAGACCCGGATTTCGGGAGTCAGAACTAAAGGAAGCACTGCAACCATAACCATCGTTCAGACTTTTTCTCTCTCATACTTATCATTTCTCCAGGCTGGTGCTGTTGCTCATGTTACAACCGTTCATCTTTAATGGCAAAATAATCTTCGATTTGGAGCCAAATTGTCATGTTAAAAAAATAAATAAAAAAAATGCCATGCATTTCTTTAAACCAAACCTCTTAGCATCCTTGTCTTTAAGCAGCAAGAGGAGCTAGATTATTTTTAATGAAGTGATTGTAAAGTAAAAATGTCCTTTTAAACTGCCCCCCTCCCCTCCGAGTGCTGACTAGGTGCAAATTCTACAAAATCCGATTGTACAGTTGCACTGCAAAGTATTAAACGATTCTGTGTACATATGATCATTTTTTTGGGGATATCTAATTTAATAACACACTTTATTTTTTTATTAACCGCTAACTCACGTTTGTGGCCCAGTAGGTGCCTTAATAAAGGCAAGTTGCTTGTTTTGTACCATTTAGGTTGGTTGGATTTAAGTTGCTGTTTATTTTGCGAGGAATAATCGTCTACCTATACGCATTAAACTTGGAGTGCACATGTTGTCTGCGCACATGGAAGCCGCCATTTTGTGGGCTGAGCCAATATTTGCAATCCGGCCTATCCATTAAGCATCAATTGCCACCTTCTGCCGTCTAATTATTGATTCAGTCCACAAAACGACTTCCTTCGCTGTGTCTAGGCAACATTACATAGAAAGAAGTATGACTAACTGTACATGGGGCGTAGAAAAACTTTCTTAATATTTCGATTTGAAATATTCACAGGTAAAATGTATTTTTTTTTAATTTTATTTTTAAATGCAATGGTCTCTGTTTGTAGAAATCATCACAGTGTTGTTGGTGTGACACATCCTTAGGCTTTTTCATAAGTCTTCACTACCTATGATAAAACAATTGTACTTAGATCTTTCACCGTGGTGTGTGTGGTTTTTTTGTTTTTTAAACTTGCAACGAGTTATAGCACAGAATTAAACCCATCTGTAAACTCTAAATTGTATATATTTTCTTTTTCTTTTCTTTTTTTATATATATATATCTTTTGAAAGTGCCCAATGTAAATTTATTTTAACCATGGCTGAGCTTGTAATAAAAAGCAATTTAAATTCTTGTGACTTTTTGTTTTCCACGATTTTGGGTTTTTGGTGACCTTCAGCAGTATCTACAAATTACAGGAACATTCCCTGTCTTTTAATTTTATGTTTCCGGTGGAAACTTCAGGTTCGAAGGGGTTAAAGACTTTTGACCACAAAGTTCAAATATTAATCTTTTACTGCAAACAAGTAAAAAGATAATAAGAAGGTACTTAACTCCCACTAGTGAATGACAGTGCAGTAAGAAAGGGCATATTCTGCAGTGCTGGACAGTCGGTTATAATACAAACATACACTGAAATAAAATGTATGATTTCTGCCCATATGAGCTTACAATCTAAAAGGGAAGGTAAACAGGTGACATGTAAGGTATAAAGCAGGGCCGGACTGGGACTAAAAGTTGGCCTTGGCATTTAAAGTACACAGACCCACCTTGGTTCCAGCAGGAAAGAAACTGCTGAAAAGGGTGTGACCACGTTGTGTTGTGGGTGTGGCCAACATGGAACCTTGATACATAAATTATAATACAACATTACATTTATCACGCCCTCCCAGCCACATCACACCATCCCCCCAGGCGCATTATGACACCCCCAGCCCACTGTACTTACCTATGCTTCTGGTGCTGCTGACATCTATCAGGGTGGGAACTTCCTGCAGAGCGAGCAGGGAAGCTCTTTGACTCAGGAGATTACCAAATCTTGTGATACTTAGAGCTCCTCGGCTTGCTCTGCAGGCTGTGTCCTATCCAGGGACTGGGAGCAGCTATCCGCTCCCTCCTGCTAACCAGAGCTGGATAGACGTTCGGGGGGCCCTATTATGTAACATGGTTATCATTTTAGACAAATGTTAGACAAATACACAGGCAATACTGTTAGTTGCACGCAGCTCTGCCATCAAGCAGTACAATGTGAAGCGGGACATACCTCCCAACTGTCCTTGTAGTCGGACCAAATCTCACTAAAGGAGACACAGTCGCCAAAATTCGGGACAGTTGGCAGGCAGTCCTGCTCTCTCCTAACCGGTCTAGTCAATTTCACCACCTGTGGCTACTGGTGTTTTTAGTTGCTGCTTGTCTGGATCCTGGAATGTTGGAAGCCCTATTTGGAAAAAAAAATGGGTACATGTAATTTAGAAAACTCTAACTAGCCCTGGTGTTTAATCAATACAACCCATGTTTTATAATTGGGCCTCCTTCCAGCCTCAACATTAAAATACTAGTATTTACATTTAATTTCCCTCCCTCCAAACAACCCCAGCAATAATTTAAATAACATTTACGTTTAAAAAACATATACCTATTTCCCGCAACCATCACTGCCATTAAATAATTCATATTCACATTTAATAAATAGACATTATTTTTTTCCCCAAATAACCCCACTTTCAATTAATAGTCCCCGAATCACCCCAGCATTAATTTAAAGGTCCAATCACCCCTTCTTAAATTGCTAGGCCCCAATATTAAATTAAAGTGACCCACATCACCCCACAAATAAAATGGCACCAATTAAATAATTAGCCCACACCTAAACTCTAGCATTAAATTAATAGCCTACCTCCTGCATTATATTAACACTCTCCCCCTTCCCTTATGCCTGAGTATGTGCCCCTAATTGATATTGAGCCACCATGGAGCCCACAAATAATAATATGCCATCCAGTAGTGCCCCAAATCATATGCCAGAGAGTGACCATATTAACACCACTAAATTATATTTGTATAAACTAAGAATAAATATTCATTAGGAATAATTATGGACTATACAGCATCCCCCTCCCCTGTGGGTGGCATCCTTTCTCTCCCCCCTGTTTTCTGTGTACTTACCTTCTCATCTTCTTTTCTCTTCTTGTTTCTGTCTACTGTCGGCTCTTCAGACAGCGTGCAGGACTCTGCGCACGGCACGTGATCTGATTCCTGGGGAGAAGCCTGTCACTGACTGCCCGGGACTGGCCCATATGACCATTGGTCCTTCTGACATTTGCCAGAAGTGCCAGATGCCCACTGGATATGGGAAAAGGTGTGCGAGAAGTCAGACGATCTTTCATCAGAATTCAGGGTAATATTTATACAGAGCAGAAGAGTCATTAGGAGAAATAACGATGCTTAGTGCAGGCAATAGGAGATGATTGGACGTATTGCAGTGTTGGCTAACCTGTGACACTCCAGGTGTTGTGAAACCCAGCATCCCCTTCCCGCAATAAGCTGCTATATATTGGCAAAGCATGCTGGGACTTGTAGTTCACAACACCTGGGTGTAAATGTATCAAGGTTCGATTTTGCAAATCCAGTGATTTTCTTGGGAGAGCTGAAACTCGCTGATGTATGAAGCTGAGATTTAATATAAAATCGCCAGATTTGTGTTTCTGCCAAAAACGATAGAGATCAAAGTTCTGACTGTTTGCCACTCTAGCTATACAAGTCTCACATATATGAAGCTGCGATTAAGCAAACTCTCCTGAGTTTGCTTTAAAAATCGCCAGATACAACACGCTGCTTACTAGCAGCATGATTAGTAAACACATCACTGTTGCACTGTTCTGTCTATAGAGTCGGAGCTCCCCGCAGCTGTCAAATGTTTAAAAATAGATAAATGTAAAAAAAAAATAAGCGTGGGGTCCCCCCGTCCGAGCACTATTAACCATAGTGCTGCCAGCCTACTGCTGGTTACATGAAAATAAGGGAAACATTTGCGTGGGGTCCCCCCATCCGAGCACTATTAACCCTAGTGCTGCCAGACTACTGCTGGTTACATGAAAATAGGGGAAACATTTGCGTGGGGTCCCCCCGATTTTCACTTAACCAGCACTAGTCAAACCAGCAAACAGTATTAATCAATATACTTTCTTTCATCCAATTATTCAACTTTGACAGTGTTATGTTGTAGACTTACAACTGACACTTTTTCTTCACTGAGCACCTACAAGTACACTAAATTTTTGAAAAGCTTTGTGTCCATTGCCTATGGGATGCCTGACCAGCTGTAACAAAGAAATAGTGAAATTCCACTACTATGAGAAGGGTGGATTAGGAGACGGAAAAAAAAAGATAATCAACACAGTTCTGTTCACTGCTTACTTTCCAGGAGGATACAATGTAAGGAATACACATCCAGTACCAACTCTCTGTGTATAGACTTCCTTGCTGTTGGGTGAAGCTTTCACAACCGTGTATCACAATTCTAAGTGACTGTATCTCTTTACATTGGCTGGGGGCCTAGATCACCCACTCCTCTAATGATGCCAGGCTTTTCTCTCCAAACCTTCCGATACAAAACCCTTGTTACTTGCACAGGAGAGACACAGATGTCCCTGGTTATCTCAGTACCATGTTGTGGAGCACAGCACAGGAATATTAGTGCAATGAGAACGAGTCCTCAGGGAATACTCCAGACATTTTAGTGTCTTTTCACTAAAAAAAAAAAACAATAAGCCACAAGATATTAAAAGTCTTTGTAATCTTCTGATATACTTCAGCTGACTGGTGCTTTTTAATAACCTTTTTCTTGGGGTTTCTTTGCATGTTATTTGATCTTCATGATGAAGCTCAGTTTAGACATACATTAACCAAATGTAGGACCTCTCACAGTGCATTTACTTTTAAATAAAATAAAAAACTTTATTTGTACACAGGTGGACTTCCATAAATTAACCATAATTAAATGAGGTCATTAAATATGACCTCATGTAACAAACAGCACTCACCTGTTCCTGCATAATGCGTATGTGACAATAGATTAATAGCTGAAAAAACCACCTGGTCTGGTTAAAAAAATAATGATTCAAAAGTCCTCAAAATTATATTTCACACTCTCCATAGATGCAAAACTGCCACCACCAACATTTGGTTTCAAAAATCACACTTTCAGGAAATCTTAGGTTACTCCCCTTAATTAAAAATGCCATCACAATTTGTATCCCACTACAATTCAACTCAATTTGACCAAAGTTATCACTCACCAAACAATCTACTGTAATTCAGTTATGTGAAATTTAATAACCATGAGATTGAACACATGAATTTAAGAACACAAAGGCAGAATGTTATTAAATGAAATTTTATATAACAAATGGCCACAATGCTTAAGGTATAAATAGAAAATATACTAAAATATAACCTTATGCTTACAAGTTTCTTTAAAATAAAGAAGAGAAAAGCAGAAACATAAAAAAACGTACGTAATTCCATATCTGTTGTGGGAGAGCGCAGAAACATGGATCAATTCCCCAATACAGATTGGCTTTTAGGAATCTGGAAAAATCTCTTAAAGTTTTTCAGGGATTGAAACATTTTTCTACCAACAACACCTCCCTCTTGTGAGGTCTTGTGAGATATATGCTATTATGGAAGAAATTCACACATGCATGTGAAACACATTATATTACTGAATAGCCAGAAACCCTTATACAGGACATAAGTTTTCCTCTCAAACATCACAGAATCAACAGAGTATAAATTTACCTATGTGTAAAGGTGCAACTGGGGGTTCAGCTGAACACTTGTCTTCTAGAATTCCTGTATGGAAGCAAGATGAATGGGGGGCTTGGAGAACGCACTGCTGCTGCTGCAGGCTCTGCCAGGGGTACTGAGGGTAAGTGGACAGCCTCTGCTTTTTATTCACACATGCAGCAGTGTATAGAGCTATTCCATTTTACTGTCAGCTGTGTGCCTCCCCCCCCCCAGCCTGGAACCACTTTCATATTCCTCTCTGTCAAATTGATGTGGATGAGTTTACCTTGTGGACAGCACGGTGGCTCAGTGGTTAGCACTTCTGCCTTACAGGTCTGGGGTCATGAGTTCAATTCTCGACCATGGCCTTATCTGTGAGGAGTTTGTATGTTCTCCCCATGTTTGTGTGGGTTTCCTCCGGGTGCTCCGGTTTCCTCCCACACTCCAAAAACTAGACTGTAAGCTCCAATGGGGCAGGGGCTGATGTGAGTGAGTTCTCTGTACAGCGCTGCGGAATTAGTGGCGTTATATAAATAAATGTTGATGATGATGAACCTTAGAATGGGTGGGTTGAATTCTCTATGGAAGAGGCTCCTGAATGGATGTAAATGTAATGTATAAATGTGAGCTAATATGGATGAAAAGTATCCACTGTGAATGGATTATATCCTCACTTATATAGCCTCTATAATGCCTCCTCCCACCATATCTCCGACCTTGTCAATAAATACTCCCCTACTCTCCCACTACATTCTGTCAATGACCTTCTCCTGTCCTCATCACATTCCCGCCTTCAAGACTTTGCCTGCGCTGTTTCACCCAGTTGGAACTCTGCTCCGCCCAATCAGCCTCGCACCCAACCTCAAACACTCCTTCAAAACTCACCTTTTCTCACTTGTCTGCCTGACCCCACCCTAAGACCATTCCTTCCTCACGCTCCACCTGCCCCTTTCACTCCATCTCTATCGTCTCCGTTTACTACCCTAATCCTCTTAACGGTAACTGTCACAAGTTTGTCCTCTCTACCTCCTATCTCCTCATCCTCTTTGTCCTTGTTGTGTCTTCTTATGTTTTTAGTTTCTCTATAGTCTCTTGTATTGATTCTATTGTTTCTTTTGTCCCTTACTTATCTGTATTTTTTTTCTGTTCATTTTTTTGTTGATTGTTCGGAGCTGCGGATACTGTGGTGCCAAATAAATAAAATATGATGATGACTGAATGGGTTAGTTTCGTATGTATAGTCTGTATAAATACCTGGGTATGAATGAAGACAATTAATTGTTCACTTGGCATAGAGGGAATGGGCGTATATATCTTTTTGTTACCAGTAATCCGTTATATCCTAATATTAACAGCCTTCTGAAGAGTCTACACGTCCTTCCAGTCACTACCTGTGAGGCTGATCGCAGCTTTACCGCTAAAAAACACATCGGCGCATCCTTGTGGGTCGGTGTTTTCTGATTGGTTTGGTCTTATGTCACGTAAATTCGCTCCTGCTGTGGATGAAGGATTAGACCTCATTGGACTCCATAAGCGTAGAATAGAATAGACGTTGAAATATTTAAATAAATGATTAATCAACAGAGGCTCACAGAAAAAGTTTTCAATTTTTTTTAAATACACTCACTTTGTCTCAATCTTGTGATTAGATAATGTTTTATGCTATGTGACTAAGCCTATGTGTATGTTGCAGGTTTATTGCATTTTTGGCTTGTTTTCTTCTTCTGAAATGAAGCGTTAGAAACCCCTATCTAGATATCCTACATTTACAAAATTGTATACATCTCAAACGATTGGCAACCAATGAAATTAGAGAACAGTAAGAGCAAACATCTTTTATACAGATATAGTTACAATTTCACTGGGTCTGTTCTGAAAGACTGATTGTGGGAATATATATTTTCTCTGGCCCAGCGAACATGTCCCAGATGACGAGACTCATCAGAAGGGACAATTTCCAATCCTCTTCCCCAATGTTTGACCTTTGTAGTGATACACTATAAATTTATAGGTGTCAGAAACGGACACTGGGAGAACGATTTCATGGGTCTTCCTGTAGAATCCTATTTATGTGGATTTAAATGCTGCATCTGACATCTCTAACTTCCTGTCTATCAAACATTTTTTTGTGTTCCCATAAATTCCATTCTAGAAGGTCGCTTGCTAGAGAAAACTCACGACACGTCTGGACCCCGGGGACTGCAATCATACTGCCCAGGCTTTTCCCTTAGAGTGGAAGTAAATATGTATGTTTAAACCCCATGGGCTAGATTTACTAAACGGCGGGTTTGAAAAAGCGGAGATGTTACCTATGGCATCCAATCAGATTCTAGCTTTCATTTATTTAGTGCATTCTACAAAATGACAGCAAGAGTCTGATTGGTTGCCATAGGCAACATCTCCACTTTTTCAAACCCGCAGTTTAGTAAATATACCCCTATGTCTTTAATGATAAGTGGATACAATATACTTACTGTCTTCCCTCTCTATAATCTCTGCTGAGAGCTGTAAGGATGACCTTCCTTAAAGTGGAAAATACTATGCAGTATATTCTGAGATCAAAGCAGATTCTATGATCGTGGAAATGATCTGATATATCTATATTTAAAATGTGCGATATTTAAAAAGGAGAATTAAGTTAAACACTTTTTACCGGGGCAGTTGTTTTACTGACTAAAATCGTAAACTACTCATTATCTTAGTATAGCGATAGCAGATTAATATCATTAAACAAATTGCTTTATTCTTTGAATAAAGCATTTTTTATTTTGAAAAGGTTTTAAAATATTGTTTATTTTTTTTAATAATTTTTAAGCTTTCATTTTATTTTTTATTTTTTACATTAGTTGAACAGAGAGCACGTAAGTGTGAGTGCCATCTGATTCATGTACATATCTGTTCATCCTTACTGCTTCGGGCCAATATTTCCACGACAGCTGAGCGATAATCTTTGAGTAAATTGCGGCTATAAGTGATTTGTTTTATCGCCGTGAAAATAACTGACTCTGTCTCTTAAGGACGCTATTAAATCACTTTCCCCCCTCTATACTCTCTTTTCCTTATGTGTTGTGTCTGACTAAATAACCGACTGTCTGATTAACTAAATAACTGACTGACTAAATATCTGACTGTCTGACTAACTAAATAATTGACTAACTAAATAAATAAATGACTGACTAAATAACTGACTAACTAAATAAATAACTGACTGACTAAATAACTGACTGTCTGACTAACTAAATAAATAGCGGAATGTCTGACTAAATAACTGACTGACTAGCTAAATAGCTGACTAAATAAATGACTGACTAACTAAATAACTGACGAACAAAATAACTGACTGACTAACTAAATAACTAACTAAATACATGACTGACTGACTGACTATATAACTGACAAACTAAATAACTGACTGACTAACTAAATAACTGACTAACTAAATACATGACTGACTAAATAAATAACTAAATACATAACTGACTGACTAAATAACTGACTAACTAAATAACTTACTAACGAACTAAATAACTGACTGACTGACTAAATAACTGATTGACTAAATAAATGACTGACTAAATAACTGATTGACTAAATAACTGACTGACTAAATAACTGACTAACTAAATAACTGATTGACTAAATAAATAACTGACTAACTAACTAAATAACTGACTAACTAAATAACTGACTGACTAAATAACTGATTGACTAAATAACTGACTGACTAAATAACTGACTAACTAAAAAACTGATTGACTAAATAAATAACTGATTGACTAAATAAATAACTGACTTACTAAATAACTGACTGACTAACTAAATAACTGATTGACTAAATAAATAACTGATTGACTAAATAAATAACTGACTGACTAAATAACTGACTGACTAACTACATAACTGACTAACTAAATAACTGACTTACTAAATAACTGACTGACTAACTACATAACTGACTAAATAAATAACTGACTGACTAAATAACTGACTGACTAACTAAATAACTGATTGACTAAATAAATAACTGATTGACTAAATAAATAACTGATTGACTAAATAAATAACTGACTTACTAAATAACTGACTGACTAACTAAATAACTGATTGACTAAATAAATAACTGATTGACTAAATAAATAACTGATTGACTAAATAAATAACTGACTGACTAAATAACTGACTGACTAAATAACTGACTGACTAACTACATAACTGACTAACTAAATAACTGACTTACTAAATAACTGACTGACTAAATAACTGACTGACTAACTACATAACTGACTAAATAAATAACTGACTGACTAAATAACTAACTGACTAACTACATAACTGACTAACTAAATAACTGACTTACTAAATAACTGACTGACTAAATAACTGACTGACTAACTACATAACTGACTAAATAACTGACTGACTGACTAAATAACTGATTGACTAAATAAATAACTGACTTACTAAATAACTGACTGACTGACTAAATAAATGACTGACTAACTAAATGACTAATGAACTATATGACTGACTGACTAAATAACTGACTGATTGATTATCTGACTTGCTTAATATATGTTTCTTTCCCTCTCAAAAATCTTTCTTATTCTTTCATTTAACACATTTCTTTCCTTGTTGCCTCCTATTGTGTCAAAGTTTTACTCTCTTACCCCCTTTGTCCACTGCTCTCTTTTTTTCTCAATTTTGGTTTCAACGTTTCTTTTACCTCTGTCAATTATTTCTCAACTTCCCGCCTCTTCTGTTCTTCCCTCCTGCCAATTGTTTCCTCTCTTACTGCTGCTCCACCATCTGTCCCTATCTCCCAGAAATTATGACCCTCTCAGCCGCGTCTCACTGTTCTCTGCTCAGGTCTCTCTTTTCAGTTCTCCTCTCTAGTCCTCCTCACTGCTGTTTGTCTGTTCCTGTCCTTATTCTACCTATCTCCTCTTCATATCTAGACAGACGCCCATTTTCCCTAACAGTATCTCCCTCCTTAGTTTCTGCACAGC
The DNA here is from genome assembly GCF_038048845.1 of Mixophyes fleayi. Taxonomy (NCBI): domain Eukaryota; kingdom Metazoa; phylum Chordata; class Amphibia; order Anura; family Limnodynastidae; genus Mixophyes; species Mixophyes fleayi. The sequence goes on from NC_134403.1 coordinate 16,934,593, forward strand.
CTCGTTCCTCAGCTTGAAATGCTTGCTTCTCATTGGTCCATTTGGAGGTGTGGTGGGAGGTTCTACCCGGCCATGAAAATGGAAGGGGGGGGGGGGGCATGACTCTGAATGATGTCCACTGTCAAATTGTTCACAGTCCTCCTTAACAGTGTTCATCTTGACCAATTTGTTTCCAGAGACTGTGTCACGACCTGCATCCAGCAGCTCCTGTCTGCAGGTACTTTGTTGGACCTTTGTATATATTTGTATTCTGCCTGTAGTACCACTGACCACCAAAGGGGCCACTGTGGTACTTAGACTGCTCTTACCTGCCTCGTTATTGGTGAAAAGCTTAAACACCTGCTTCTGGCCTATATAAGACTGCCTGTCGCAGCAACCTTGGCCTGATCATCTGTTGAAATTACCTGTGTTGCTGTGCCTGGTCCCTGGCTCCTGTTTGCTGCCTGTTCTCTGAGTTTCCAGCACATCTATCCGCAGATCATCTCAGCCACTGTGTCTACTCTAGTATCCTGTAGTAACGCTCTGCAGATTATTGCTACCTGTTCTCTGAGTCTCCAGCACATCTATCCGCAGATCATCTCAGCCACTGTGTCTACTCCACTATCCTGTGGCAACGCTCTGCAGATTATTGCTACCTGTTCTCTGAGTCTCCAGCCCATCTATCCGCAGATCATCTCAGCCACTGTGTCTACTCCACTATCCTGTGGTAACGCTCTGCAGATTATTGCTACCTGTTCTCTAAGTCTCCAGCACATCTATCCGCAGATCATCTCAGCCACTGTGTCTACTCCACTATCCTGTGGTAACGCTCTGCAGATTATTGCTACCTGTTCTCTGAGTCTCCAGCACATCTATCCGCAGATCATCTCAGCCACTGTGTCTACTCCACTATCCTGTGGCAACGCTCTGCAGATTATTGCTACCTGTTCTCTGAGTCTCCAGCCCATCTATCCGCAGATCATCTCAGCCACTGTGTCTACTCCACTATCCTGTGGTAACGCTCTGCAGATTATTGCTACCTGTTCTCTGAGTCTCCAGCACATCTATCCGCAGATCATCTCAGCCACTGTGTCTACTCCACTATCCTGTGGCAACGCTCTGAAGATTATTGCTACCTGTTCTCTGAGTCTCCAGCCCATCTATCCGCAGATCATCTCAGCCACTGTGTCTACTCCACTATCCTGTGGCAACGCTCTGCAGATTATTGCTACCTGTTCTCTGAGTCTCCAGCCCATCTATCCGCAGATCATCTCAGCCACTGTGTCTACTCCACTATCCTGTGGCAACGCTCTGCAGATTATTGCTACCTGTTCTCTGAGTCTCTAGCACATCTATCCGCAGATCATCTCAGCCACTGTGTCTACTCCACTATCCTGTGGCAACGCTCTGCAGATTATTGCTACCTGTTTTCTGAGTCTCCAGCACATCTATCCACAGATCATCTCAGCCACTGTGTCTACTCCACTATCCTGTGGCAACGCTCTGCAGATTATTGCTACCTGTTCTCTGAGTTTCCAGCACATCTATCCGCAGATCATCTCAGCCACTGTGTCTACTCCACTATCCTGTGGCAACGCTCTGCAGATTATTGTTACCTGTCCTCTGAATCTTCAGTGCCTAGCTCTGGAGACCGTCGCACCTTGTGTGCCATCTCCACTACTTCGTGGTAAAGTCCTGCGGACCACCGCATTCTGCATCTGTTATCCATTGTGTTCTTTAGCTATTTCTTCCATACCCTACCGTACTGCTACCTGTAACCTGTGTAACCGGTGTTAATTAAAACCACTTCATTTCACTACTCTGTCTCTGTGGTTTTTATTGGGAATCCTGACAGACCGAAGACGAATTAATGAAATTGTAGATGTCCGATTCATTTACTGTGTTACATATGTTGCAATTTCTTGTTGGAATGTTTAGTCTGTCTTAGGAAATAGATGTGAAATGTGATTATATTCCTCTTTGTTGTACTTGGCATCTCCTATGTTTCTGTTCTCACATTCTTCTGTAACAATAAATTCATTCTGACAAGTTTGTTATTCGCTGTGAAGACATTGATCCCCGTGTGATGTTCTCATCAGCATCCGTCATGTCACGTTTTCCAGTCCATCGGCAGACAGGCCATGACGGGTAATTAGAACAGAAGAGGGATTTGAGTTCTCGCAAGATAGGTCAACCTCCAATTTAAGTGTCAAAGTTTAATCAATTATAAAAGCATACATCTAATTACAAGTAGAGTTTTATTCTCTTTAAAGTTATAATAAACATAAAAAGCCATTTTTTATGGGGAAAGTTCATGTGCAATCACATACACATAGTCTGTCTATAAATACTTAACAGCTCTTAGTATTTGCTTTATTGTAGCTAAATTCATGTTCTTTTCATGTGGCAGGTTAATGTCTAAAGAGATCTCATGAAAAAGTATTTAAGTGGCTGTAAAATAACGCTTTACTCAAATCCTTGTCAGTCCTGTCAAATTTCCATAATACGAAATGTTAATGTCATCTAATATTTGCAATTGCAAATCCTCCCAAAAATGTCCATTTTGTATTATGATCATGTCCAGTGGTCAGGTCATGTTGGAGGTATAGTGTCCTATGTCTGTATATAGTGTAATAGAATTGTATAATGATCATGTCCAGTGGTCAGGTCATGTTGGGGGTGTAGTGTCCTATGTCTGTATACAGTGTAATAGAATTGTATTATGATCATGTCCAGTGGTCAGGTCATGTTGGGGGTGTAGTGTCCTATGTCTGTATAGAGTGTAATAGAATTGTATTATGATCATGTCCAGTGGTCAGGTCATGTTGGGGGTGTAGTGTCCTATGTCTGTATAGAGTGCAATAGAATTGTGTTATGATTATGTCCAGTGGTCAGGTCATGTTGAGGGTGTAGTGTCCTATGTCTGTATAGAGTGTAATAGAATTGTAGTATGATCATGTCCAGTGGTCAGGTCATGTTGAGGGTGCCCTATGCATCATTGGTCGATATGTAAAACGGATAGATTATTCTACCCAGTGCAAAAGTAGATCTCGCTGGAAACTGATTTTATTCATTTATAAATATGTAAGTCCAGGGATATGAGTAAAATACCCAGGGACTATAGCAAGGTTGCATTAACTGGCAAGATGTACATTCAGGAAATGGTTAATAAAATAAGATCTCAGTCTAGAAGGTTCTGTGGGAAAACATTGCTCTTCTTCGGAGAGGAGCATGTTTATATTAAGATGGGTGTCCCTTGGCTGCAGTTCATGGATGTTCTCACAAACACTTCTGGCACCCGGCCATGAATGTCATCAAGACCTCTATACTTTTCCCATACGCATTATCTTTGTAATGTGCCTCAGTGGACAAAGAATCTGCTATTCAATGTTCTTCTACAGGATCACCTGTATCTCACATATGCGGCTCCTCAGAGTTAAGCCTATGTTGAAGCATGTAAACACAAGATCTAACACTAGGGGCGCTGTAGCAGACTCAGACCACCTTTTTCTCAGTAAAATAATAGCGATTATGTGGCCTTCTAGACCAGGTCACTAAAGCACCAATGCAGGAAGAACAATGAAGGAGAATCAATTTCAGTGGCGTCTGTCGGATAGGCTTTGGCGTATATTCTACAGCGCGCTTTCATATGGTCAACAGTTATAATTAATACATTTGTAAACTGGGAAAAACATGGAGGACATAGACTAAGCTCAAAATGGCCGTGGCCCTGTTCAAAATCGTCTTTGGTGGTGCCGTGTGCATCTATCTTCGCAAGTGTCCCTAGATTTCCTCCATAAACCCATAGATTACGATGGCGCCATTTGTGGAGGGACAGAACTTTGCACCATTCGATGAGAGGAGTTATAATTTGATTTGTGCACTAAACGTTAGGTTTTTGTCCTATAGTTTTTATGGGTCGCATTTTGCTCCTTTTTGTTGCCGTAGAAAAGCATTTCTAGGTGCACTGGAAGCTTATTGTGGTGAAAGACGGGGTGGTAAAGTGGTCGGAGACTGGATTTGATGTGATGATTTCACCTTGGCACAGTGCCTCTTCTTCAGGGTGTTCCGCCTTTCTGCACATCGAGCCGTGTCTCTGATTCGCACGCACGGCGGACGTTTAATTCCGGTCAAGTGAACTAGAAGAATTGTGATGTTATATGCTGGTGAAATCAAAAATAAAATAAAAAGGGATTAATCATAAATAAATGACTCATTCCACCCATATTTCAAACTCTTTGGAATATGTGTTTGTAAGGTAGAAACCCATAATGCCTTTCTTCTCCAATACTTCATCATCATCATCATCATTTATTTATATAGCGCCAACATATTCCGTAGCGCTTTACAATTGGGGACAAACGTAATAAACTAATAAACAAACTGGGTAAAACAGACAAAGAGGTGAGAAGGCCCTGCTCGCAAGCTTACAATCTATGGGACAATGGGAGATTGACACATGAGGTTAAGTATACATTTTGCATCTTGGCCCAGCCAGACTGCAAAGGTAGGGTGACTCATAAGCTAAATGATCCTGTCACACAACAATGTTGGTCCGGGGGTAGTTGTCTTGTGTGAAATTGTGTAACAGGCTAAAGGTAGTGAGGTTAAGATGGTGGTTGAGGAATATTATAAGCTTGTCTGAATAGGTAGGTTTTCAGAGAACGCTTGAAAGTTTGTAGACCAGAGGAGAGTCTTATTGTGCGAGGGAGAGAGTTCCATAGAGTGGGTGCAGCCCGAAAAAAGTCCTGTAACCGGGAATGGGAGCATGTAATGAGGGTGGATGAGATACTTTTTCTAGTCCTAATCCGATTTGTGTCTTCTTACTCTGCATCCTTAGCTGACCGTCTCTTCCCTTATACAGACTCATTTAATACGAGTTGCGTGCAATCTAAATATTGTCATTTAAGCATTATTAGATCTACCAGAAATGTAAATACAACCAATATAGTCTTTGCATCAAGAAAATCTGCATTTTTTAAATTAATTATTTTCCTGCCCCCCAAAACTTTCTGCCAGAAACAGCTGCCTCTTGTTCCCTCATTAAAAATACCCCCCCCCCCCTGTTGCTTATGCAGGGCTGAAGTTGTCACCATTGGTGTTGTCACCTTCTCTGATGTCATATGATTCCTAAATAATTACAGAGCCTGCGTATTGTACGCCCCTGATGTATTGTGCATTACATGAACTGCAGATCAGAACATTCATCCCACATCTAACACCATTAAACTATGTCCATATATTGTTATAGTACTCAGTAATGGTCCTCTCTACAGGACTCAAGACCCTAGAGGAGCTTAAAGAGGATCTGTTATGTTTCAGATAAAGGAAAAATTTGACATATTCTCTTCTCTACTTTGTGTGTCTTAAAAAGTCCCCTTATGCTGGGAGAGCCTAAATATCTCTATGTGCTAATGTCAGCTGCAGAGAGAACGATGCTTGCTCTAGAGCAATGTCCTTCTACCGCTTCTCAGTATCCTTTCCGACACTTCCTAGTGCTGTATTTTGATTGGCCGGCTGCTGCGGAGCCACGGCTGCCATCCAATCAGTGTGAACGAAACAATAATCTGGATAATTTATTCATTGAAACGTTTCCAGGGTGTGGAGCCCTGTAGAAGGGTCTGTCACCAGCCCTGCAAGAGCCAGTTTGTCAAGAACTGTGGGCGACATGGAATGAGATGTTAGTAAATTGCCCTCATTGAGTTTTGCGTCACACGATTTGGTCATGTGCTGCTGGCGTCAGAGATTAATGGGTTATGTTTAGCGCTATAAAGTTTTTCTACAGTTTACGCTGACAAAAGGGTGTTCATTCCATCAATCACAATTTATTGATTTTTTTTTGGGGGGGGGGGGGGGGGGCATTTAGAGGTTTATACCACACAGGCTACTTATAGCTGACAATTATTATTACTGTTTATTTATATAGCGGCAATCATATTATGCAGCTCTGTACAGAGAGTATGTAATCAGTCACATCAACATTATGCCCATGCACTATGATCTGTACATTTTTGTGGCATGTTGAAGCCTGTGATTAAGAGAAAATTCTATCCGAATAGAATAACATCACACTGTAATATGAATTTCTAAGATTGTATTCACAGTGTTATTTCAGCTAATGTCGGATATAAAATATCATTTTCTTCCAGGGGGACAATATATCACCTTCTGAGTCACTACAATGTAAACAACCATTTGACAGATTGTAATACTTTCTGTAACACGTTTACTTACATTTTCCAGTGCCGATTACTAATCTGCAGGCTCATTTTATAGTACAATAATAATGATGATACGGTTTTCTGTATAATACAATAATAGCATGATTCTAGATTTTGTGCATTGTTTAATACACTGGGGAAATGTAAGAAAATTTGTGCACAGCAAAAGGTGTAACCAAAAGCAACCAATCAGATTCTGTAATTTTCTAAATACAACCTGATGCACTTCAAGGGCCACATGCGTGACCCTCTGTCCTTTAAAAGGGCCACACATTTGCCTTAATTTCACTAACAAATAAAATATCCCCAGAATGACTTCTGCACCCCACATCACTCACCCCAAAACTGACCCAATATGCCCCTTGGAACACCCCCCACTTGCTTCAGAATTCTACCACATGCCCTCAGATCACTCATGTACTCAAAACCTCCCCACACTTATTCCAGAAAACATCTGGTTGCTAACTTGCTATAGATTACAGCATACTTATTTGCGGCACACGATATTTCATTGCTGTCATCTGTTCTCTTCCTTCACTGCAAAGCATGCTGGGAGATGTAGTCAGTGTTTTGCTAGTAGCATCGTCATACTGGCCTACATTGGCAAGGACTCCTCCGGGAGATAGGGGAAGGTGGGCGTGTTGGAGGTGGGACCCGACGGGTCACGGGGCCACGATGACACATGGTTCACGTCCTAAGCCCCACCCCCTACACTTTACTATAGGTGGCAATTAGTAACAGGGAGGTTGCCTCGCTCTCCCAGAAATTTGGGAGACTCCCAGGCATTCCGGGAGAGCGAGGCAACTATGAGCATCGCCCTATTACAGTTCTCCATACCGTACTTTATCTGTGACAGCTGTTTGTTCTATGATACTTACACATGTACAGATCCGATTGTCCAGATTCATCATTTTTTATCTACATGTTTAAATGTTGTTTAGTGTATCGCTAACAAAAGACCGACAACTATCACATGCAGTCGCATATGATCATTGAAATCGTCTTTTAAGTCACTAGTAAAACAAAAATATATTTTTTGTTTGCCTGGTCCAGTCTGCCATATTAGTGTGTGGGAACTCAGTGGATGAAGTTAACCGAAACAGCTCTGAGCTCAGTCATTAGGTGCGTCTGTGTGTGTGGCTGATCCAAGGGAAAACATAGGATTTCGGCACAGACACACTATCCTATATGTAACCACAAGACCCTGCCGATTTATGTGTTGTGCGGTCACTTACTTGGGAACCACAATGTAATATGGCCCCCACTCACTGTCACCCTCTTCTTCTGCTCTGATTATGGCGTGAGTGTGGCATCCTCAACCAGGGGACAGTCTGGGCTGGGGGGCAGGGGGCATCGGCGACCCGGGCCGGTCCCATAGTGCACTACCTTGGGCGTGGGTCACTGGGCCATCTGCATTTTTTACCATTAAAATAGGCTGCTGAGCCGACTCTTTCTCCCCCCCCGGCTAAAATTTGCCCCCCCCTCCCCCCTTCCTGCTCAGGGATATAAATAGGTGTGTGGTGTGGACTCTGTGGAGTGGACAATAATGGTTGTGAAGTGAAAAGTTAAAAAAAATATTGTACGCAAGACCCTCTCATAGGAAAAATAAACAGGTTTTATTTTCCAAAGCCTTCTCCTCCAGCAGATAAGGTGGTTATAAGAACAACTTCTCCAAACACCACCAACACAAACTTCAGCAGATGTTAAGCTAATTACTCCTTTACGCCATCTGCACTTTACTTTCGTAAGTCCATTACCTATAATTACACAGCTGCATACTTGGTGTTGCTGGGTGCAGTAGTTCCACACACTCAGAATACTTGTGTCTCTCTCTCTCTGACAGGTGTCAGCCGACACTGGACATACTTCATGCTCACACTCCAACAAGGATTACCTGATCTCCCACTACCCAGGGATTCTCCTTGCTATGGTGCACCCCATCCCTCACAGGGACCCTCTCACTCCGGCCCCACTGCTGCCTCCCCCACGGCTCTTTTCAGACGTCCTCCCAATATCCAGGGACCCTTCCATGCAGGGCCATCTTTTCCATTGGGCACCATGGGCAGCTGCCCGGGGGCCCCTTGGGCAAGGGGGCCCCATAGGCACGGCTCTTAATGAGAATAAATGATCCTGCAAAAGAAAAAACCCTGCAAAAAAAACCCTACAAGGGTCACTGAGCAAGTACATCTATCTATCTCTATATATCTATATCTATATCTGTATCTGTATACATCTATATATCTATATCTATATCTAGGGGCCCCGCTGCACTGCTTTGACCGGGGCCCATAATGTTGTTAAGATGGCCCTGCTTCCATGCTTGGGAAACACGCTGCCGTACTGTGCAATCTCCTGGACGGTTACAAGCGTAGCATACACACGTGTGGCTGCTTTAGACAGCACTTTATAGATGAGGAAACAATCAATACAAGATAGTCCATGAGACACTATTATGATTTTAAGCAGTGTGTTATATTTATGTAATGCAATGTACTATCAGGGGGATAGTGTAACACTGTGTGACGATGTCAGTTCCTCAACTGAGAGAGACTTGGTTCAGGATTGAGAGTTGAAGCTTGAGAGTAACTGCAGCACCAATCGATAGGTTTCACTGCAGGTCACAGCGATGCATAATGACACATCTCTGTAATTTACCATGCTGGGGCTGATCTGGGGGCCCCGGTAAAGCCCCCCCTCCTCCGATGAGATTTGTGCTGGTGAATGGAGGAAGTACTTGGTACATAACGATTTCTCCCGGGAGAGATCCACCGAAGCCGGAGAGGCCTCAGTTGGATCCCACTTGGAAATGATCGGTAACGGAATCCTGAGCTTATTATATCTACAAGTACTGCTGTCTCCATTGAGGTCTATGGGGACCACGGTAAGTGTTGGTAATTAAGCTAATGCCGGAGAAATCTGTAATTTTGGTTCTACATTGCTTAATAAATAGTCCGATAAGAAAGCTGGAGCGGAACGAGAGTGACAATACCCAGAGCTCTATCTGGACCTAGGAATGGGGAGAACAGAACCAAGAAGGGGAGATAGGAACACATGAAGGTTCCGAGATGGAGATAGAGATCCAGAGAGAGAGATTAAACAATGTGGAACGATAGAGCTGGTGCCGACTTCAAGAAAAGCCTAGTGCTAGGAGCAGATCACCTGATCTGAGGGAGAGCGTGAGTACACACTCATGTGAAACTCATGTGAGATACAGAGTGCTGAGTACCACAATATTCAGGAAAACCGGATACGGCAAGAGACATTGATGAGCGACGGATACTAAGATCGTGGGTGAACGCGTATGAGAAGATTATGTGTTAGAAAGTAAGGAATCCGAGCTGCCTGCGGGGTTTAGGGGAAATAATCAATTAATTCAAAGCTACAGTACAGGAGCAGTGCAGAGTGACAGCTCTTGGGTCAAGTGAACTTATTATGTCTTGATAAACCCAATGATAGGTGGGATGATAGTTGTTTATTCTGCAAAACTTACGTTGTAAGCAAATTACTTTCCTATAGGATCATATCCGTCCCACAATCTCATTTATTGTGTCTCTCCGATCCCCCAATAGAGTATGATTGGACCATTGTGTGTCCGTTCCTTTTAGTATACGAAGAGAGGTCTATAGTTACTGGTGAAGTAGGATGCCGCTCCCAGAAAAAGACTCCTCTATTCCGCCATCAGACTGTTTCACCCTTATCAGGGATAGGAACAGTAGGTTAGGTGCTTTATTCTCAAATCAATGAGGCAGCCATGTGGCTTAGTTGTTAGCGCTTCTGCCTTACAGCACTGGGGTCATGCGTTTGATTCCCAACCATGGCCTTATCTGTGTGGAATTTGTATGTTCTCCCCATGTTTGCGTGGGTTTCCTCCGGGTGCTCCGGTTTCCTCCCCCACTCCAAAAACATACTAGTAGGTTAATTGGCTACTATCAAATTGACCTTAGTCTGTGTGTCTGTCTGTGTGTGTGTGTGTGTGTGTGTATTAGGGAATTTAGACTGTAAGCTCCAATGGGGCAGGGACTGATGTGAGTGAGTTCTCTGTACAGCGCTGCAGAATTAGTGGCGCTATATAAATAAATAAATGATAATGATGATGATAATCCACCTAAAACCATACAATGCATAACATACACTTGCTGATATATCTTAGCTCTCCTCCTGGAGACTCTGTAGGGAAGGTCCGAGGAACAAGATCTGGGGACGTGAAACCGTAAAGTCTTCATGACCCAGTGATTTGCAGCATCAGGCAGCAGGGGTAAGATGACGCCATTCATCACTTATCGTATGATCAAGCCCCTCCTGAGTCTGCTCCACCAGGGAAGCTGACGGATCTGGGATAGTTCAAAGCTCTAACGGGAATCTTGGATAACTCCCCGAAATTTGGGAGCGGCTCGGATGTTTTTGGGAGAGCAGGCGAGTATGATATATACCTACAGGGCCTCATCCATGTCTTACATTTATCTTATTTTCTTGATCCTCCAGCACAATATCACAAAGACGATATTTATAGAACATTGTTACGTGGGAAAAAAACCCTGGATTTTAATTTTAGTCTGGGAAAACAGATGTGACAGTTCATATAGATAGTGCGTATTTTGTGACATTTACAGCCTCTGTTTAATGGGATACTGTGACGTCAATATATGTACACCCCAGACCTATAAATTAAATAGTGCTGGAACCCAGTGACATCGCTTCTCACGTCAGTTCCACTGGCAAGAACATTATTCCTTTAAATATGTTACATCAATGTGAACACTACGGTGCAGGAGATTTACAAGAATTATTGCATAAAAAAACCCAAGTTATTTTGGAAGTTATTGTGACTTTTCTACCAGATTCCAGGGAGAAAAATAAATCTCCCCCCTAACCTGCTCAGCCATATCCCAAACTCACTAAGGGTGTTCTGTCTGCCCCAGCAAAATCACTACCTTCTTTTTTAATGTTTCTGTCCTTTTACGTACAAATCAAAAGTTTGAGGTGCAAAGTGTGCCCACAATAAATCAACCAATCAAAGCAGCAGAAGTGCAGGCAGCGCTAATTAAACATTTTTCATTCAGATGTCAGTATGTTGGAGTGCAGAAATTCCAATACATCATTCAGGTATATTTTCCAATCTTCTATTTATACACAAATGTTTCTCGCCAAATAACACAATGCCCGTCATGCGTCATTATGCGCGTTTCAACTGAGTCGTAGAAAAATTACAAAAATAGCGTGACGACCTGTGCTTTCAATTTTTTTTATTCATTTCTTTTTTCTCCATCTGGCTCCTGTGCTTGTATATGATATATTTGACAAGTTTTTATCCTTTAGCCTCATAAAAAATATTTTTTTTCCTCTCACCCAGTTTGTATTATTCTGCATAAACGTGGTATTATATGATATTATGTGTCAAACATCCCTTATATCTTTACATGAATGTAAAACCAATTGTGTTTGCTAATAGTGTCATAATGTTATGATAATATTTACATCAATCTTTTATACTATTGTATACATTTCTGTTTAATAAATATGTATTGCTTATAGTCTAATATTAGGATTATAATATGTAATTATTATTTTTTAAATATTGTGTACTTACGCAATTGTGTGATTGCAGTGTTTACATTTTTGAATAAATTAAGATCAGGACATCCTTCCGGCCCCTGTGGCAGAACCTAAACTGTGTGTATATTAATCCACAATCATCATCATCATCATTTATTTATATAGCGCCAACATATTCCGTAGCGCTTTACAATTGGGGACAAAAAAAGTAAACTAATAAACAAACTGGGTAAAACAGACAGGTGAGAAGGCTGCTCACAAGCTTACAATCTATGGGACAATGGGAGTTTGACACATGAGGTTAAGTCTACATTTTGCATTTTGGCCCAGCCAGATTGCAAAGATAAAAGTGACTCATAAGCTAAATGATCCCGTCACACAACAATGTTGGTCAGGGGGTAGTTGTCTTGTGTGAAATTGTGTAACGGGTAGTAATAGGGTAATGTAGTGAGGTTAAGAGGGTGGTTGAGGAATATTATAAGCTTGTCTGAAGAGGGGGGTTTTCAGAGGACACTTGAAAGCTTGTAGACCAGAGGAAAGTCTTATTGTGCGAGGGAGAGAATTCCATAGAGTGGGTGCAGCCCAAAAAAAAGTCCTGTAACCGGGAATGGGAGGATGTGATGAGGGTGAATTAGAGACGCAGATCTTGACCATGACACAAGAATTGCTGGAATCTTACAAAAAGGTAGTTTATTGGTGATTCTGAAGCTAGTAACGTTTTTCTAAAGGAGTCTTTTGTAAAGTCCTGTATAGAAAGCTGGAACCAGAGGTGTAAGGAGCAGTGTGTACATCCGGGTGGTCCAGCGCTAGGACCGCAAATCATTCCAATTGGGAACAATGCGCTTGGTATTTCTTACTAAACTCTGTGTTCAATGTGGAAGTTGGTTTTGCCTATGGAGAGCTGGCGCCTTGTTAAACAGATAGGGGCTTTAAACAATGAAGCATATTGCTGAGAGCTGTGCAGGTTGCTCACTGCACAGTGCCCAGGGTCCCACAGATCAGCCACAGTGATGTTACTTGTTGCTGGTAAATTCATAGGCTGCGGTCCTCTGACTGTGCACTGTAACTCAGAGACTTCTGGTGGGAAATATATTAAACTGCGGTTTTGTCAAATCGAGGATTTTGACGGCCATATTTAAAACAATAATTTTATTAAAGGCAAAACTCGCCTGGTTTTGCCTTTAATAAAATTACCAATTTTAAATATGGACATCCAAGTCGGCAATAATCGGCAATTTGACAAAACTGCGGTTTAATATATTTACCCCCTGGTCTTGTTTCGTTCCGTAGGACATACTTCAACTTTTATACATTAACGGATCCCGGCAGAAGCGGGGCTTAGAGTGTCTACTCTTCTGGGAGGACACCAAGATGTTCAGGAGCTTCTCTGAAAACCCGGAGAGTAGCCAAGTATGTAGCAGGACAAAGTGGTATAGACATCTTTAACGCTTACTCTGCATTTCCCCCTCTCCTCCTAAAAACAAGTAGTGGCTTTAATGATCTGAGCAAACTTCAGGCTATAAGGGTTTCTTAATTTTCTTTAAAAAAAATAAATAAATCTCTCTTTGTTTGTGACTAGGTTGTAAATGTCTTGCAAGCATTTCCCTCTAACTTTTGTGCTTTTTGGGTTTTCCCATTTAAGTCATTATAATACCATGCTAACGACTCTGCTTGTGATACAGACACCTAAAGGTTCATCTTTCTGAAATCCTTACATTTAAAGAATTGCAACCTCACTTACAGCCACTAGATGGTGCTGTAACTATAGTAATTGCCACTAGATTGACTCACACTAAAAAAATAATAATATTTTTTTAGGATATTTAAACGAATTTAAGGTATTTTGTGGTTGTTGAATTAATAAAACATTTCTTTTTTACTTCAAATTGGCTCTTGTTCTTGAGATAATGGATACCCTCAATTATTAAGGAACTTAGTCAGAACGTGGGTTTATGTGACTCTACCAGAACATTCTAGGAGGTGAGACACATGAATATTTTAGGTGTTCACTCTGCTATCAGTCTAGAGTATTCCCCTACTGTATGTAAGTTATTGGTCACAAAACCAGCTAGTTAGTTGGCAGTTAAGCGGTTTGCATTGTCTTCTTGCTTGGGCAGCAAAGTTAATATCATCATCATCATTTATATAGTGCCACTAATTTTGCAACGCTGTACAGGGAACTCATTCACATCAGTCCCTGCCCCATTGGAGCTTACAATCTAAATTCCCTAACATACACACACACACAGACACGGGTCAATTTTGATAGCAGCCAAATAACCTACCAGTATGTTTTTGGAGTGTGGGAGGAAACCGGAGCACCCGGAGGAAACACACGTAAGCACAGGGAGAACATACAAACTCCACACAGATAAGGCCATGGTCGGGAATTTAACTCATGACCCCAGTGCTGTGAGGCAGAAGTGCTAACCACTGAGCCACCGTGCTGCCAACATACACAGTACCCTTGTTTCTTGTAACTGTGGGATAGTAGGTGACATGACATTGAAGAGAAAACATGACTGTAGGTGCAGTGGACATCATTAACGAGCCATTGGTTAACAGGAAAAATATCATTCTCCCACCACTCCATATCAAGCTGGGACTAATGAAACAATTCATTAAGGCCTTGGACCATTGCTCAAATACATTTGTGGATCGTTCCCTGGACTAAGTATGTAAACACAGAAAGCTGCAGTCTTTGATGGCAGTCAAATTTGTAAGCTTACCAAAATGTGTGAATGGTGTTTAAACTTCTGCCTGGTGCTGTTATGTCTCAGTTATCAAGAACTTCTTAGGTAACCACAAAGCAGACAATTGGGCAGCACGGTGGCTCAGTGGTTAGCACTTCTGCCTTACAGCACTGGGGTCATGAGTTCAATTCCCGACCATGACCTTATCTGTTTGGAGTTTGTATGTTCTCCCCATGCTTGCGTGGGTTTCCTCTGGGTGCTCTGGTTTCCGCCCACACTCCAAAAACATACTAGTAGGTTAATTGGCTGCTAACAAAATTGACCCTAGTCTGTGTCTGTCTGTGTGTCTGTTAGGGAGTTTAGACTGTAAGCTCCAATGGGACAGGGACTGATGTGAGTGACTTCTCTGTACAGCGCTACGGAATTAGTGGCGCTATATAAATAAATGATGATGATGACGATGAATTATGAAGAACTGGTGCAATACATGCTCACTAACATTAATAACGTGGGTACTGATGTGAGTATATAAGTGCACTGTCTCCACAGCCACTGACAGATGTCCCATCAATCTTGGTAATTTTAGTGAGAAACAAGAGGTTTCAGCAAGATATAAAGGGGATGGAGGGAAGGTATCAAGGCAGATGGGACAGACACAGGATGGCAGAATATTACTGGAGCCTCCAACTGATTGTCCTGATAATCCACATAGCAGAAAATTGTATAAACAGCGTTTTACTTTGCATTAATTGTAATTATCTGAGTCAGCTCACTATGTTTATCTGTTGAAATACATAATGGCATTTTATTCTGTATAACATGTGTTTACTTTGTATGATTTTTAGACAATTTCAATGTGATTTGTAGGCAGGCTCTGCCTGACCATTAATTTTTTTGCATTTTATGTTTTTTAATGGGGTAGTAAATATCTCAAAAATTAGAGCCAATCTAGCAAAACCGATGTCGTATTTGTAATCAGCACCACAAAGTTACCCCAAAATCGCTGTGTTATGATTGTCAGTAACATGAGTGTTGACCCGTGATCTGTGCTGCTTCTGCGGCTACAAACTAACTTTAAGCAAAATATATATGAATATTTGTCATATGAACTTATAAGTATATTGTGATATATAAAAATAATGTTTTCCCCATGAAATGGAATTCCATGGTAATTTAGTCACTTACAACGGTAATCCTACCCCTTCCTTCATCGGGGTGAATAGTGATATATCTTCTAGCTAGAGGTGAGCAAAGCTGCAGTGAGATTTTGCACAAATTGGGTTTCATAGCGAACTTGGTCCTTTTGCAGAGGTGATAAGTTCTGACAAGTGCTGATTCTGCATCGCCATTCTGCGGAATGCTGCTCTCCCATAGGCAAACCGAGGAAGGTAGGGGGGTCCTAGTACTAGGAAACCCCCCATCCAAGCCTGGGGCACTGTATAATTGAGGTGGCCGGACCCTGCTCCGCTTCACACGGCTCTGCTCAAAAAGAGAGAGCTGCGTGCACCTAACAGTAGTGCACGCAGCATTGTCCATGTATAATATAGGGATAGGAAGAGTTGGAGAGCAGCCAAGCACTGTCTAATATTATAGCCACGCCCCCATGCATGCTGGTCATGCCCACTGGCGGCGTGGTGTGGAAACCCCCCTCTACAAATCCTGCGCTTGCCCCTGTCTCCATTGCATTAGTCAATTTGCATTTAGCAGGATTTATAGAGTAGGAATGGAGCTGGGTGATGGGGTTGGGGGTAGGATTAGGAACATTTAAGAACAAAGTCAGAAATCAAAACGTGCAAAATGTCGATGACAAATGTGGAATATTTCACAGAACAGGTTTTAAAATTTCACTAATCTCCACTTCTAAACTGACACCTTCTCATTGTGATAATTCTCTGTGAAATGTTGTTTTCTTTGCATTCAACTGGCTGTACAACAGAGCTTTACTGGAGGGAGGAACGCTTACATGCCTGAAATTTTACAGCGATCAGGCACAATGTAATTTAGTCATACAGTTTAATTCATTTTGTTTGAATTGTACACAAATCTTTCAGTGTAGGACAGATATACAATCAAATGCAATTACATTTCTAAACTCAGGTTGTATAGAAATCATATTGCATGAGATGTAAAGTTTTACATATGAGTATATATCTTAAGAATTTCAGATTAGAGTGTTTGGGGAAATTCTAAATCAATTGATTCAACCATCAATCAGCAGTTGTCAGAATTAATAAATTGTACAAAAATTAAGTTTTGATTGTTCAATACTTCATTACTGTGCAAAGACTAAACAGAATGCTGCTTATACTGCTGTCAGAAAAAACAGAAATTTATTTGGCTATTGTACTGCAAGTTCACCTCGTTGCCACTAGAGGGCAGTAGGCTACAATCCCATACTGATGAGTACAGCAGCCTCTGGTGTAAATGCTAATTACTAGTGATGACGGCTGTGTATGCAGCTAGAACATGTGTTTGCAATCAGGAGCAACTGTAAAAATAATTTTTCTGTGCAGAAGACATTAATAACATTCTAATAAATGTATTTCATTTAAAAACTACATTCTTTGGAAAAATTTTTTTTTAACATTTTTTGTCATATTATTAGCAGGTGATTAATTATTTTCATTTCCATGTGCAATTTTTTGTGACTTTATATTCCACATATGTATTGGATGTATCCTGCAGTGTATTGTCTGTTAGAGCAGAGCGGACCTAGACCCCTATTCATCACCAGACATATCGTCAGATCCGCTCCGTGCGTATACCTGATACACATTCGTTTTATGTTTGTCTGTGTATCTTGTGCTGTAAACGTGCCCATTCCATTTACTCCTATAGGCTAGGTGCTATCTCCATTTAAGCATTCATCATCACATCATCATCACCATTTATATATATAGCGCCACTGATTCCGCAACGCTGTACAGAGAACTCACTCACATCAGTCCCTGCCCCTATGAAGCTTACAGTCTAAATTCCCTAATATACACACACATGCACACACAGACTATGGTCAATTTGTTAGCAGCGAATTAACCTACTAGTATGTTTTTGGAGTGTGGGAGGAAACCTACGCATACATGGGGAGAACATACAAACTCCTCACAGATAAGGCCATGGTCGGGAATTGAACTCATGACCCTAGAACTGTAAGGCAGAAGTGCTAACCACTGAGCCACCTTACTCCATATTGCCTTACATTCACTTTGCAGGTAAGATCAGAGCGTGCACATGTTCCACATGACATAAAGTGAGCTTGTGACTGCAAAGAACTTTAATGGCTTCAACCTATCCAATGATCTAACTTAAATTAGTTCTATAGAGATAGCTGAAAAACTTGGACAAAATTAGAAACTGCATTTCTCATCTGTACTATAAAGAGGGACTCTACAAGTTTAATCATCCACGGCAACGATTTGTTGTATGAAGTCTGCAAAAATTAAAGAAATGTTATTGCCGATCATAAAGACAAACGCATCAATAACTCTTTGCGAAAACGATGCTTTTCAGTTGACTGTGGTGCGCTGAGGTGCGTTCAAGAACTTACGTGACCGCAACAAGGATTGTAAACACTTTGCGGGTGTTCAGAGTCCACACGGTTTTCATTATGACAGCTCATGTGTACAGTTGGCACAATCAATGTTACAAATGAAAATCTGTTCATATCACCCTCTTGACATAAATTAAGATACAGGCGGTATGGCTTATAGACATACGCATCAACCTTTCATTACAACAGGGTACAGGACCTGGTCATCCCCCTTTGAACAAGTTCCACTATTGTGCAAACGTCTATTGTTATAATTATCTACTGACCTAAGTCTGTGTAAGCAAGTTGGAAAGGGAATGTGCTAGAAGCAACTTGTAGCCAATCAAAATGCTCACAGCACAAAAGTTAACAAAGGCAGCTATGACTAAAATATTTGACTCCAAACTTTACACTAGTTCCCATTGTTTTCACTAATTTCCAAATTACATTACCCCGAAAAGCCAAGGAATCCATGTCTAACACCCTCAACCATTAACATCATTTATTTATATAGCACCAGCAATTCCGCAGCGCTGTACAGAGAACTCACTCACATCAGTCCCTGCACATTGGAGCTTACAGTCTAAATTCCCTAACACACACACAGACACACACACAGACAGACTACAGTCATTTTGTCAGCACCCGATTAACCTACTAGTATTTTTTTGGAGTGTGGGAGGAAACCAGAGCACCCGGAGTAAACCCACGCAAACACGGGGAGAACATACAAACTCCACACAGATAAGGCCATGGTCGGGAATTGAACTTGTGACCCCAGTGCTGTGAGGCAGAAGTGCTAACCACTGAGCCACTAGCAATTGCAAAAGATTCCTGCAAACACCTTTAATCTCCTATCTCTTGTCCAACATAGAAACTCCATTAACACTGATCAGACTGAAATATATTGATCGATAGATAGATAGACAGATATGAGATAGATAGATAGATAGATAGATATAGATAGATAGACAGATATGAGATAGATAGATAGATAGATAGATATGAGATAGATAGATAGATAGATAGATAGATAGATAGATATTAGATAGATAGATATATATGAGATAGATAGATAGATAGATAGATAGATAGATAGATAGATAGATAGATAGATATGAGATAGATAGATAGATAAATAGATAGATAGATAGACAGGTATGAGATAGATAGATAGATAGGTAGATAGATAGATAGATAGACAGATATGAGATAGATAGATAGATAGATAGATAGATAGATAGATAGATATGAGATAGATAGATAGTTAGATAGATACAGATAGATAGATAGATAGATAGATAGATAGATAGATAGATAGATGATAGACAGATATTAGATAGATAGATAGATAGATAGATAGATAGATAGATATGAGATAGATAGATAGATAGATAGATAGATAGATAGATAGATAGATAGATATGAGATAGATAGATAGATAGATAGACAGGTATGAGATAGATAGATAGTTAGATAGATACAGATAGATAGATAGATAGATAGATAGATAGATAGATAGATAGATAGATAGATAGATGATAGACAGATATTAGATAGATAGATAGATAGATAGATATGAGATAGATAGATAGATAGATAGATAGATAGATAGATAGATAGATAGATAGATAGATATGAGATAGATAGATAGATAGACAGGTATGAGATAGATAGATAGTTAGATAGATACAGATAGATAGATAGATAGATAGATAGATAGATAGATAGATAGATAGATAGATAGACAGAAATTAGATAGCTAGATAGATAGATAGATAGATATGAGATAGATAGATAGATATGAGATAGATAGATAGATAGATAGATAGATAGATAGATAGATATGAGATAGATAGATAGATAAATAGATAGATAGATAGACAGACAGATATGAGATCGATAGATAGATAGATATATAGATAGATAGATAGATATGAGATAGATAGATAGATAGATAGATAGATAGATAGATAGACAGATATGAGATAGATAGATAGATAGATAGATATGAGATAAATAGATAGATAGATAGATATGAGATAGATAGATAGATAGATAGATAGATAGATAGATAGACAGATATGAGATAGATAGATAGATAGATAGGCCTAGTGGTTAGCACTTCTGCCTCACAGCACTGGGGTCATGAGTTCGATTCCCAACCACGGCCTAATCTGTGTGGAGTTTGTATGTTCTCCCTGTGCTTGCGTGGGTTTCCTCCAGGTGCTCTGGTTTCCTCCCACACTCAAAAAAACCCAACATACTGGTAGGTTAATTGGCTGCTATCAAAAATTGACCCTAGTCTCTGTCTGTCTGTGTATGTGTCTATATTAGGGAATTTAGACTGTAAGCTCCAATGGGGCAGGGACTGATGTGAGTGAGTTCTTTGTACAGCGCTGCAGAATTAGTGGCGCTATATAAGTAAATGATGAAGATGATGATAGATACATACATACATACATACATATAGATATATAAGACAGGAAGGATTGAACCATATAATATGTAACTTTAATTTCACCTTGACTGTGTGTGGTCTTATCCTAAGAAAATCCCCTTTATTAGAACAATGACATTTGCTTTCTGTGAAGTCTGTGAATCATGGGCCACATAGACATAGAAGGAGACTTTCTCCCCCCAGATGCCGGGGTCAGTCCTGTTTGTCTGCCCTGCGCGTCTCGCAAACAGCTGCAACTTTTTCTGTCCGTTTATTGACATAATGCAACTAAATATAACATAGAGAACATGTTTATCTGCTCCGCTCTCCATTCACATATCAGCAGATGCTCCGTTGCCCCATCCTAGCTCCTGAGATAATGATCCCGGTGGGATCCGCTCTCTGACCTTTGTGACCTTGTAATTTTGCTTTCCTCCCCGTTGAGGACAAATGGTTCATTACTGAGCTGTACAGTCTACTCTGAATCAGATCATATGTAACCAGTTAGTTCAGTTCCTGACTCCTCACTTGATTTATCAGTTTCCTGCAGTTACTCAGGTTTGGAATCTGCAAGAATGATTCATATTTCTATATATATTTGAAATCTAACTTTTTTCTGTAATTGTTAACATTCTTTAAAAGCCAGGCTGTCCTGTCAGCTTTCTGGCATCTAGATATACTTATTGAATCAATAGGGAGCTTGCTCATACTGACTGAAATTAGGACTATACCTCATTTTCAAGAATGTCCACAAGTCCCCTGACATGTGATTGGGAATAGAGTTCAAGAATTCTTGTTCTTCCCTTGCCTAGACTTTTATTAAGAAAATGCAGTGGATCTAAACCTACATAAGTTGGATGTAAGAAAGTTTGTTTCATAGATAGGTGCGTTTTACACAATAGTCTTCCTGCATCAGTGTGACAGGAGCCTCACATAACGATTGTGCTGCTGGAGACCCTGCTCTTTCCACTATATAACTCTAAAGGTGGAGATGTTGCCTATAGCAACCAATCAGATTCTAGCTGTCATTTTGTAGAATGTACTAAATAAATGACAGCTAGAATCTGATTGGTTGCTATAGGCAACAGCTCCACTTTTCCAAACCCGCAGTTTATTAAATCTAGCCCTAAGTCTGTGGATTCCTGTTGCCTCCATTCCTCTCCTAACATGTCACTGCCCCTGTCACATGCAGCCTTGTCCTCACTGACACATCACTCATCTCCTGATATACTCTGTGCTGCTGGGGGACCCTGCTCCTTCCACTATATAACTCCCAGTCTGTGGCTTCCTGCTGCCTCCATTCCCCTCCTCACATCATGTCACTGCCCCTGTCACATGCAGCCCTGTCCTCACTAACACATCACCCATCTCCTGATATACTCTGTGCTGATGGGGGGCCCTGCTCCTTCCACTATATAACTCTCAGTCTGTGGCTTCCTGCTGCCTCCATTCCCCTCCTCACATCATGTCACTGCTCATGTCACATGCAGCCCTGTCCTCACTAACACATCACTCATCTCCTGATATACTCTGTGCTGCTGGTGGACCCTGCTCCTTCCACTATAGAACTCTCAGTCTGTGGCTTCCTGCTGCCTCCATTCCCCTCCTCACATCATGTCACTGCCCCTGTCACATGCAGCCCTGTTCTTATGTTGCTTAAGGCAACATAAGAAGTATCAGAAAAAGAGGACGGGTCAAAGAATGCTAATTAATTTACTCAGGAATTGCTTGTGTAATAATAACTATATATTGTGATTAGTGCTTAGTTTATTCAGTATATTGGTATATTAATGTTATATCTTACCATCTACTTGAGAGATGCAGATTAATTTGTGATTTTATGTATAATTGAAATATTCTGCAGCACTTTAAACCAGGATGATATAATGACAATACAGGGATATACACTGGAACAGAAGGTGGGAGGGAGAAGTCACAGGGGCTTACAATCTAATTGTAGAGGTTTCTATCTGCTCTCTGTATATTTGGTACAGTCCAGGTTTCTATATTAAATAATGTGGACTCATGTTTTTTATGTGTCTGTGTGAATGGAAAATAAATGTGTAATTTCTACCTATCAATTTTTCTCAGTAGGGAATTTTTTAGATATAATATGTCTGATTTTAGATGAAGGTTACTGTACAATAACATCTCGTGGCTGTAGCTTAATTTACGAGAATGTTTGTCAAACACGTCTGACAAGCAATTATGCTAACAAAACAATATATAAAAAGGGCATATAACAGATAGGAAACACACTGACACGCAATAGCACACTGACACGTGGGTTCTAGAACAATGGCACAGTGATACTTGAGGTCCTAGAACAATGGCACACTCACACGTGGGTTCTAGAACAATGGCACACTGACATGTGGGTTCTAGAACAATGGCACACTGTCACTTGGGCCTAGAACAATGGCACCCTGTCACTTGGGCCTAGAACAATGGCACACTGACACTTGGGTCCCAGAACAATGACACACTCACATGTGGGTTCTAGAACAATGGCACACTGATACTTGGGTTCTAGAACAATGACACGCTGATACTTGGGTTTTAGAACATTGGCACCCCGAAACTTGGTGATCCCAGAACAATGGCACACTGACACTTGGGGTCCTAGAACAATGATGCGCTGACACTAGGGTCTCAGAGCAATGGCACATTGACACTAGGGGTCCCAAAACATTGGCACACTGACACTTGGTAGTCCCAGAACAATGGCACACTGACACTTTGGGGGCCCAGAATAATGACACACTGATACTTGTTATCCCAGAACAATGGCGCACTGATACTTGTTATCCCAGAACAATGGCGCACTGATACTTGGTGATCCCAGAACAATGGCACACTGACACTTGGGGTCCCAGAACAATGGCGCACTGACACTTGGGGTCCTAGAACAATGACACACTGACACTTGCTGATCCCAGAACAATGGCACACTGACACTTGGTTATCCCAGAACAATGGCACACTGACACTTGATTATCCCAGAACAATGACACACTGACACTTGGGTCCCAGAACAATGGCACACAGACACTTGGTAATCCCAGAACAATGACACACTGACACTTGGTGATCCCAGAACAATGGCACACTGACACTTGGTAATCCCAGAACAATGGCACACTGACACTTTGTAATCCCAGAACAATGGCACACTGACACTTGGTTATCCCAGAACAATGGCACACTGACACTTGTGGTCCCAGAACAATGGCACACTGACATTTGGTAATCCCAGAACAATGGCACACTGCTTTCTCCTGCATTAGTCGTTGGCTGGATTAGGACACTGCGCAAATCGTGCAGCCGCGCTACGTGCCCAAAAAGAGTTTTCCATCTTCCGATAACTTTAATTTATTGCTTTGTGCACGTCCCCTACCACTGGGCTCAGTATATTGTTTTATCATTCTAGTTTCCTTCTGTTCTTTACAGTCATATCTGTAAATGAGAAGCCAAGGTCAGTGTTTGAATCATCCTGGGACTGTGTTACTAGGGACATTCCTGGTGGGCCCTATACCCTGATGTCCCTGGTCGGCCATTCGTACCCCGGTCCGTACAGTCAAAGTAGTTCAGCATTCACAATTTAATTACAACGTGCGCTAAGAAGTAAATGTTTCTTTTACATTATACAGCAATATTACACATTCTATTACACACGTTTGTTATTTTGATTAGTATATCCTTAGTTTGTAACGTGTTCTCCTGCATACATGTCCTGTGTTACATGAATACAGTTACAGGGGTGATGCCATTTCCTACATATCCCAAATCTGGGTGTGCGGAATAAACACCCCTTTATTTTTCATAAGCGTCATTATCCCCGACTTCATTTCCAGTTCCGTGTTTTACCCCTTTCAAACATTTCCGTTACATTGTAGCACACAATACTATCTGAGTATAGTTTTGTTAGTATTTCCAATCACAATTCTTTTTATATTACAAGACATAAGTGAACCTATTGAGAGATAGAGATTTTATGACTTGTCTCAGCCATAAGTGACAATAACTTGGCAGCAAATTTTTCTGTCATTTGGTTGACGATGGTATAAATCCTAAATTAAGTATCCTATGTTCTAGAAATTGATACCACAGATTTCATCATTGCAGAATACAGTTTGTTTGCCAGATCTAAATACTTTCTAATCTCTGTCAGGAGAACCGCGAAAGTGTATGTGGTTAAATCTTCCAGGGTCTGTAATTTATAGTGTTATCTGGCTGATACTGCTAAGGTTAAAGTTCACAGAGGAATAAGAGTCCGTTTCCTAATCCTAAACAGGTGTCAGAAAGTTGTACTCTGGTAGCTGACAGTGTAAACTGAGCTCCACCTTCAGAGATTCTAACATTCAGGGATGTTTCCTTATTTTCACTGAAAACGCAGAGATCCAAAGACCTCATTTTAATGCTCCAACATATTCGCAGGTCTACATGGTAACACTGCCAGAGATCAAGAGTCTACAGCAGAAATTTGGGGTTCTGCATAACGATCGGCGATGTTGGGGTATTCATATCATAGTCCTTGTAGATTTGTGGGTCTGCACAGATGCATAGATTTGGGGTCAGCAGAGATGTGGGGTATTATATTGGTAACTGAGTTGGTTGGTTATTGTGTTGTACAGTGGTTATTGACATGTTCTCTGTACTGTATATTGGTCACTAGATTCCCTCATTAGAATATTCCCATTATATATTAGTTTATAGACTGCTGTACCCCGCATGCTATTTAGTGTTTGGCCAGACACGCCCTGTGCTATCCAGCCCTCCGCCACGTACGTCCTCCTCATCAGCACTGTAATAAAAATATTTTAGTTACAACTGTTAGATCCCCTGTTGTAATACCTTCACTTCCTAAGTCATTAAAAAGACTTAGATTGTAATGAGGAGGATCACAAGGTCCCTAATTACCTTCATGCATTGCAGAATTAGTGGCGCTATATAAATAAATGGTGATGATGATGCCGAGTCCCCTCCGGGATCCACCGCTAGTGACTGCAGGGGGCATGAATATCCAAGCACCAGGTGTTGTGTAACCATGTCTACTGCTACTATGTAACTGTGAGTAACTAGTGTAAGTGCCTGTGAGTACCCGGTGTAAGTACCTGTGAGCGGTGTGAGTACCCGGTGTAAGTACCTGTGAGTGGTATGAGTAACTAGTGTAAGTGCCTGTGAGTGGTATGAGTACCCGGTGTAAGTACCTGTGAGCGGTGTGAGTACCCGGTGTAAGTACCTGTGAGTGGTATGAGTAACTAGTGTAAGTGCCTGTGAGAGGTGTGAGTACCCGGTGTAAGTTTCTGTGAGTGGTATGAGTAACTAGTGTAAGTGCCTGTGAGGGGTGTGAGTACCCAGCATAAGTACCTGTGAGTGGTGTGAGTAACTAGTGTAAGTGCCTGTGAGCGGTGTGAATACCCAGCATAAGTACCTGTGAGTGGTGTGAGTAACTAGTGTAAGTACCTGTGAGTACCCAATGTAAGTACCTGTGAGTGGTATGAGTAACTAGTGTAAGTACCTGTGAGCGGTGTGAGTACCCAGCATAAGTACCTGTGAGTGGTGTGAGTAACTAGTGTAAGTACCTGTGAGCGGTGTGAGACCTGTGAGGGGTATGAGTAACTAGTGTAAGTACCTGTGAGCGGTGTGAGTACCCAGCATAAGTACCTGTGAGTGGTATGAGTAACTAGTGTAAGTACATGTGAGTACCCAGCATAAGTACCTGTGAGTGGTATGAGTAACTAGTGTAAGTACCTGTGAGGGGTATGAGTAACTAGTGTAAGTACCTGTGAGCGGTGTGAGTACCCAGCATAAGTACCTGTGAGTGGTATGAGTAACTAGTGTAAGTACATGTGAGTACCCAGCATAAGTACCTGTGAGTGGTATGAGTAACTAGTGTAAGTACCTGTGAGCGGTGTGAGTACCCAGCATAAGTACCTGTGAGTGGTATGAGTAACTAGTGTAAGTACCTGTGAGCGGTGTGAGTACCCAGCATAAGTACCTGTGAGTGGTATGAGTAACTAGTGTAAGTACATGTGAGTACCCAATGTAAGTACCTGTGAGTGGTATGAGTAACTAGTGTAAGTACCTGTGAGCGATGTGAAACCTGTGAGGGGTATGAGTAACTAGTGTAAGTACCTGTGAGTGGTATGAGTAACTAGTGTAAGTACCTGTGAGTGGTATGAGTAACTAGTGTAAGTACCTGTGAGCGGTGTGAGACCTGTGAGGGGTATGAGTACCTGGTGTAAGTACCTGTGAGGGGTATGAGTAACTAGTGTAAGTACCTGTGAGTGGTGTGAGACCTGTGAGTGGTGTGAGTACCTGGTGTAAGTACCTGTGAGTGGTATGAGTAACTAGTGTAAGTACCTGTGAGCGGTGTGAGTACCCAGCATAAGTACCTGTGAGTAGTGTGAATACCCAGTGTAATGTGAGCAGTGTGAATACCCAGTGTAAGTACATGTGAGCGGTGTAAGTACCCGGAGTACATACCTGTGCAGTGGTGCACGCAGGGGGGGTTTCTGGGTCTCCAGAAACCCCTCCCCTCCGATAAAGAAGTGCCCCTGTACTATCCAGCAGCCGTGGCGCTGTCAAAGAAGCGTCCGCGGTGGTGCTGTATTGTATACAGCACCGCCGCAGACGCTTCTTTGACAGCGCCGCGGCTGCTGGATAGTACAGAGCTGCCGACTTGGAGCTGCTGCGCATGCGCCCGCAGCTTTCACTTTTTTTCCTTTTTTGAGGGGCGGGGGGGGGGGGAATCCTGCATGCGCCACTGCTCACAGCAGGGGGACTATCCAGTGTGTGTATCTTGGCTCTGAGGTGTTACTTTTGCTAAAATAAAGCCACAGGTGTAACATGTGCCTGGAAAAAACTGCAATTACGTGAGCATGTGAGTCGAACGCTTCAAGACGTCAGTAACATAATTGCGCTCAACTCTTCATATATACAGTCAGGGCAAGATAATATGGCTGTGTCCAATTATTATTGCAGTACCCAAAAAACACACAATGTTGTTCCCCTTGTAATTATTTCTGAAGTATAAAACACACCCACAGGTGTCGCAGGACCACGTCTAAGGGTGATTCAAATCTGCTTCTTTGGCACAATGGTCGTGAGGCTTAAAACTAAGAACAGACACCTCTCATATAGTCACAAGGGAAATGAATTAAGCACAATCAAGTGCAGAGGGGAATCTGCTATCAGTCAATCTGATGTCAGTCAATGAGAAGCATATAACCCAGCTGATCGCTGACATCATCAGGTCAAGATCCCACAAGAGATTCATCTCCTGACAGTCGTCTGTGTCCAGGTTTTACTCAGTTGCAGTAACGAGATCACGTCCCCTTCCTTCGCCTGGTCCACCTCTCTAACGCTTGTAGGAGTAAACCTAGGCACACACTACAGGTTTGTCACCCGATTATCGGGCCAATCTCATGATAATTGACCATTTGGCCCAATTTCGCATTAGTGTGTACGCTCCAACAATCATGTTTTATCATTCCAAAATGCATTGTAGCGTTTCAGTTGATTTTAGAACTGGACTAAAAATCTCTATAAACAATGGAACAATGTTCTTCCAATCCTGCAGTGTGTACGCACTCAGGACCACCAGTGTCCATAGATCTCTATGGAGTTTACAGAGTCACCATCTTTTCAGCCGATGGTTATGACAGATGAAGAGCACAGGTCTGAAGGTAAATCTTATAAAACGTGTATAGTGTGTACACAGGAATCGGCTGCTGATCGGGACTTTCAATCGTTGGTAAAATCGTTAACGATATCGCAGTGGGAGAAATTTTCTGTAGTGTGTACCCAGCCTAAGATGGGCCGGTGCATACAGATGGAAACGCAGTCCTTTTTGTGCTAGTGCGCCGTACTGAAAAACGTATTGTACACAAAAAGACGCATACGCTAATCTCTACAGGAGGCCCTTATCTATAGATAAAAAAGTGACAGGTTCTCTTTAAAAATAACAGTATAGTGAACAAATTAAAGCAACGGGCAAACACAGTGGACTGGAGAAGACCATTTTCTGTAACGTGCAGCAAAGATATAGCACCATCAGGATTTAACTTAAAAACACCAATTAGGACTTTAGAAGTTTTCTTGGTGACAGAAGTTACTGTATTTTTATTAAATATTGTGATTTCTGATTATTTATAACTCACCTTGTCATGTATCAACCTCTATGTTTGCTTATTTATAATAAATTATGTTTTAATATATATATATACACTGAGACAGTGCATGCCATATTTTTATAGGTCGTTATCAGTATTTGTTTCAGCCCTTTTAAAGCTTTCTCTGTTCCTTTCTCTTTAAACAAGTACCTATCTATTACATAATGCTTTTAGTTTCAATTTGACTTGATGCCTTGCTGTTAATTGCTAGAATTTCTGTTGATAGTTACAAATATATGTAGCAATTTGTTACAGTCCTCATCGTTCTCCCAAGTGTCTCATGCTACTATGAGTTTTGCAAGACTTATTATCCAACATACTATTTTACAACTGAGTAAGAGAGTTTATTGTCCTAACAACTGACAGAAATAGGAATTTAGGAAAAATAATGGCAATAAGCACATGGGACACTTCTTAGAGAGACGCAGTATAATTCACAATGTCCGCTAGGTTTTTACAAGACACAACAGTGCATCCAACTGTCAATCTCTCCCTAGCGGATGCCGTTTGTCCTAATAATGTATCAGTAAAGTGGTAACATTGTAGCCAATTAGAGAGGGTCAGCTGGGCTATGCCTAATGTCAGCTAGATGCTGGAAACAGCTAGTGATGTAATGAGGCACATCTGGAGTCTATTAGTATAACTTTTGTTTTCATGAACAAATTCTTCAGGATGAGTGTATGAGGTGCGGTTTTCCAGTCCAACAAACAATAAAATTTGAATTTTTCTGTAGTCCGAAAAAGAAAAAATACTAAAAAATACTAGTAGCCTGTTGTCCATCATAGAAACATAGAAACATAGATTGTGACGGCAGATAAGAACCGCTTGTCCCATCTAGTCTGCCCATATTTTAACCTTTGGTAACCTCAAACCCTCTCTGATCCTTCGTTCTTTGTAAGGATATCCTTATGTCTATCCCAAGCATGTTTAAACTGCTCTACTGTACTGTAGCCTCTACCACCTCAGTCATAACAGAAACTGGGGTACCTGCTTGTTTGGGTATGCTGGATATCAGGTACGCAATATTCTTCATTAATGATTAAATATTATGAAACTCCACCCCTGAATGAATATTTACTTGTAGATGTAGTTATCCCTTATTTTGATGGTGGGAATAATGTTAAAGTTTTAAAGCCCCACTAGATCCCGTAAATACAAACAAGGGCTTATGAAAACTGGTGCACGAGAAAAAGTGGATATTACTTGAGATGGGCCTGAGTCATTAAGAAGAGAAAAGCATCAAAACAGAGTACCTGGGCACCTGGGCAAAACCATGTTGTATTGGAGGGGGAGGTAAATTTAAAATGTGGGGACAGATTTAAAGTTGGGGTAGTCCCAGGCCCGGCGCTCCCATTAGGCAACCTTAGGCAGTTGCGTAGGGCGCCGGGACCTGCAGGGCGCCGCTGAAAAATCTAGTCAGCGGTTTGGGACATAAGTGCAGCGGCGGAGGAGCGCTCCTCCGCCGCTGCACTTATGTCCCAAACCGCTGACTAGATTAGAAAATCTAGTCAGCGGTTTTGTAGTGGCCTCCTCTTCTTCTTAAAAATGGATGTGCCCAGGCTGATGCACTCACATGATCACTGATCACTGATGTCAGTGATCATGTGACCTTCCCATAGTCCGGCGGTCCATTAATAGTCTCACACTGTCTGTCACTGACTGTTTACTGACGCCTTCCTCCCCTCCCAGCATGCACAGCTGTGCTCCACCATCCTCCTTTGTTGTGAGAAGCCGAGGAGCGATGGGCAGCCATTGAAGAGGTCCCCTGCACTTGCTGACCAGCCTTCAGGAATAAGAAAAAGTCAGTATCTCCATTTTTATTTTTTTTTGTATTATTTTTTTCTTTTGTATTATAATTATTTTTTTTTCTATAATTATTTTTTTTCCACCTCATGCTCTATATTTGACTTGCTGCAAGTCAAATATAGAGCATGAGGTGCCAATAAAATAATCATTGTATCCACCATAGTTTTTAAATCAAAGATACAGCATAAGGTGGTAAATAATAGTAATTTCTCTCCCAAATACCTTGCAAATGAAATATAGAGTATGACGTGGCAAATGGTCATTTTTCTATGGTATAAAAATCACTATTGCCAAGTCATACTCTATATTTCATTTGCATGGTATTTGGGAGAGAAATTACTATTATT
Organism: Mixophyes fleayi; assembly: GCF_038048845.1. NCBI lineage: Eukaryota > Metazoa > Chordata > Amphibia > Anura > Limnodynastidae > Mixophyes > Mixophyes fleayi. Next base: position 16,965,338 of record NC_134403.1, read on the forward strand.
TAGCACTATTTGACTTGCTGCAAGTCAAAAATAGAGCGTAAGGTGCCAATACAATAGTCATTTTCTCCCCCATACTTTGCAAGTCAAATATAGAGCATGAGGTGGCAAATAGTCATTTTTTACCCTATAAAAATGACTATTTGCCACCTCGTGCTCTATATTTGATTTTCAAACTATGGTGGAGAAAACGACTATTTGATTGGGACCTTATGCTCTATACTTGACTTACAATCTATGGGGTACAATTTCTACACCATGGTTTGCAAGTGATGCAGAGGTGGGTGCAGTGGTGTGATGCAGAGGGGGGGGTGCAGTGGTGTGATGCAGAGGGGGGTGCAGTGGTGTGATGCAGAGGGGGGGTGCAGTGGTGTGATGCAGAGGGGGGTGCAGTGGTGTGATGCAGAGGGGGGGTGCAGTGGTGTGATGCAGAGGGGGGTGCAGTGGTGTGATGCAGAGGGGGGGGTGCAGTGGTGTGATGCAGAGGGGGGTGCAGTGGTGTGATGCAGAGGGGGGGTGCAGTTGTGTGATGCAGAGGGGGGGTGCAGTGGTGTGATGCAGAGGGGGGGTGCAGTGGTGTGATGCAGAGGGGGGTGCAGTGGTGTGATGCAGAGGGGGGTGCAGTGGTGTGATGCAGAGGGGGGGTGCAGTGGTGTGATGCAGAGGGGGGTGCAGTGGTGTGATGCAGAGGGGGGGTGCAGTGGTGTGATACAGAGGGGGGGTGCAGTGGTGTGATACAGAGGGGGGGTGCAGTGGTGTGATACAGAGGGGGGTGCAGTGGTGTGATGCAGAGGGGGGTGCAGTGGTGTGATGCAGAGGGGGGGTGCAGTGGTGTGATACAGAGGGGGGGGGTGCAGTGGTGTGATACAGAGGTGGGTGCAGTGGTGTGATGCAGAGGGGGGGTGCAGTGGTGTGATGCAGAGGGGGGTGCAGTGGTGTGATACAGAGGGCGGTGCAGTGGTGTGATGCAGAGGGGGGTGCAGTGGTGTGATGCAGAGGGGGGTGCAGTGGTGTGATACAGAGGGGGGTGCAGTGGTGTGATGCAGAGGGGGGTGCAGTGGTGTGATGCAGAGGGGGGGTGCAGTGGTGTGATACAGAGGGGGGGGTGCAGTGGTGTGATACAGAGGTGGGTGCAGTGGTGTGATGCAGAGGGGGGGGTGCAGTGGTGTGATGCAGAGGGGGGGGGGTGCAGTGGTGTGATACAGAGGGGGGGTGCAGTGGTGTGATACAGAGGGGGGTGCAGTGGTGTGATGCAGAGGGGGGGGTGCAGTGGTGTGATGCAGAGGGGGGTGCAGTGGTGTGATGCAGAGGGGGGTGCAGTGGTGTGATGCAGAGGGGGGGTGCAGTGGTGTGATACAGAGGGGGGGTGCAGTGGTGTGATACAGAGGTGGGTGCAGTGGTGTGATGCAGAGGGGGGTGCAGTGGTGTGATGCAGAGGGGGGTGCAGTGGTGTGATACAGAGGGCGGTGCAGTGGTGTGATGCAGAGGGGGGTGCAGTGGTGTGATACAGAGGGGAGTGCAGTGGTGTGATACAGAGGGGGGTGCAGTGGTGTGATGCAGAGGGGGGTGCAGTGGTGTGATGCAGAGGGGGGTGCAGTGGTGTGATGCAGAGGGGGGGTGCAGTGGTGTGATGCAGAGGGGGGTGCAGTGGTGTGATGCAGAGGGGGGGTGCAGTGGTGTGATGCAGAGGGGGGTGCAGTGGTGTGATGCAGGAACATATGTGTGAAGAAGGGACATGTTAGGGCTGTCCATTGCCTTTAAAAAATGCATAATTCATAGGCTTATTCTGTCAAGTTTTTTTCCTCGAAATCTAACACCTGGATACCTGGATACCTCCCCTCTAGAAATCCAGTGTCTTCAGTGGAGTTTGGACAGCGTGCTGCATCAAACATCATGGCATCTGGACCGCTGGGGAAGGTAAGGCTATTTTTTTTTTTTAAAACACAAATGTACACAGTCGAGTAGGTAAGGGTCTGTGAGGCAGGTATTTAGGTATTTGGTGTGTTCGCGAGGGGAGGGGGGGGGGGGGCGGTATCTTGAAATTTTGCCTAGGGTGCTGAGAACCCTAGCACTGGCCCTGGGTAGTCCTAGATCAACTTTAAATTTCAGTGTAAAAATAAAGCTATCATGTATTTGTGTGCTACATGGAAAAGCAGCCAGTATTTATCTTATGTGCAAAATAATAAACTAATGTCCTACCCTTGCATTGTAACATGGTTTGTCCCGGAGAACTTTAACTCCTTTTTTGCCTTACTCTCCTGTAATGTTTATCTTGATCGGTTGAGGGACTTGGCATCTGCATAGCAAAACCTGGACAAAAAGGTGTACCTGTGTATGTTGTCATCTACACACATGATTCTCACATCCCATCCTGGGATGGTTTCATCGGCTAGGCACACTCTACTGCTGACGTGTCCTCTGACCAGTCACCATAAATCATGTTAAGCCACTGGGTATTTCCATCCCCTTTAAGACTCTAAGATGGCATGGCAACCTGTAAATAGCACCCTAAAATGTTCATAGTTTCATTAAAGGGGTTCTCTTCTTTGGGACCACCACTCCTGTTTTAGCCGGTGCCCCACCATGATGTAGCACTTGCTGAGGAACCCACCCAGAGGTCTCCAAGAAATCTTGGTTATGGTTTCTGGCTTGAGCTTTTTGATTAGGAAAGAGGTGTCAGTGCTGTGGAGAGGGATCTGTAGGAAATTCAAGACAGGATTAAGGAAGTCAACGAGGCACCTGATTGGGCAGGAGCCACTGTCATCAAATCAATTTCTTCATCCACTCAGCACCGCCCACACTAGCTAACTGAAGCTCTAGGGGTGTCCTATCTAAAGAGGGGATCTCCCCAGGTAGACAAGTTGTCCAGTCATAATAAACTGTTATTTTTCAATATAGAAACGAAGAAAACCCCAGCGCTGTCCTTAGTAAATATGTGGGGATAAGGTAGTATTCCTATCTTGAGTATAAAATGTGTATATTGCCCCTTTGGCGCTCCACAACTCACATGTATTACAATCCAGTTCCAATAAATTATTAGATTAAAATAACATTTATTTGCAATATGTTAAACAGTATTTCTGTCCAGAACGTGTTTATCTGTTAATCAATCAATATAATCTGTGTTCATTCAGATGTTTCTTTAAACCTTTTTATTAGTTTATCCTGAGTCGTTCAGTCCAGGTCAACTATATAAGGCAATTTGTATGAAAACAATCTTGAATTGATATATGTATTAGTCACACTTTTAGTCCAAAGGTATCTAAGCTGTATGTGTGGCCATAGATTTATATAAGTATTCCATATGAGTTATGACTTACTCATTGTTGTAGATCAATGTCCCTTACGGGGGGCACCGAATAACGATGTCCTGGAGTCTCTGGAAGATTCGGATTACATCGGAAGCTGCGCATGCGCAGTGAAGTTACTATTTTTTCGGCTGTTAAGTCTATAAATTTCCCACCAACGCGTTTCACCTATTCAAATCAGACTTGTTCAGGGAAAACTTTCAAGTGTGAATCTTTCGGCGGCATACCTATTTTTCAATAACTGTCTCGGGATTTATCTCTATACTGGGTCCTTCATTAATTCCATGAATTGTTATTACTGTTTAATTAGTTGCCTTTTTAATCAATATGCTCCCTTTGCTGGCCTCTGCACCCTAAACGTCAATGATATACTATGAGCACAGATAGCAGACAGACGCAGCAGGAAATCTAGTAGTGTAAAAAGGAAGGTTGGAACACAGTATTAGAGACGTTACATAGTTTCATAGTAAGGATGAAAAAAGACATAGTTCCATCTAGCTCAATCTTTCAGAGATTATTTTTGTGTTCAGATCCTTTTATTTTTCTGTGTGGAGTTTGTATGTTCTCCCAGTGTTGGCGTGGGTTTCCTTCGGGTGCTCCGGTTTCCTCCCACACTCCAAATACATACTGGTAGGTTAATTGACTGCTATCAAAATTGTCCCTAGTGTCTCTCTCTGTCTCTGTCTGTGTGTGTTAGTGAATTTAGACTGTAAGCTCCAATGGGGCAGGGACTGATGTGAGTGAGTTCTCTGTACAGCGCTGCGGAATTAGTGGCGCTATATAAATAAATGATGATGATTTTTCATAATTTTAAAGTAGAACATAAGAAAACACAAACAAGAGTTACAGAAACATTTCTCATTCCTGCCGGAGCAATTAAAAGTCCCTTTCAGTTTTGAACACACTGAGGGCGATATACTAACTGTATACCTCACACAGCACATAATATTATAGATGCTCCGTTGTCTCCGTTACTGATTTCTGCGATGATAAGGTCACCAGAACAAAGGAGTAGCGTGTGCACATCTGATTGTACATTACATGTGCTTTGATGCATTTTGAGGGTTTTTTTTAATGGTGTTAACATCAGGACTTTTTTCACTCTTCAAAAATCTTATAACTTATAAGTCCGACACGTCTTCAGATATATGCTGACTCCACACATTTTATCTATACCTCATTCTGTAAGATAGAATCGAGCCATTGGGAATTTGGTATATCTGGAAAAGCATCTTGCGCCTACCTTGTAGCAGAATGAGGCTTCTATACCTCCTTCCAAATGCATGCATTGGAAAATATAAGATTACAAAATCCTCTACTGACCTCCATCTTGACATGCAAATCTATATGCATTCCCATATATCAGCAAGTCACAGTGCTGTACAACGTGTTGTGTGTCGGCTTCACAAATGCATATATCACAGTTTGATAAATCCTTGAGTGATGCTTTAAAGGTTGTTTTTATTTTTTAATTTGTGAATGAGTTGTTTGGGGGCGATTTATCAAACCTTCTAAAAACGAAAAGTGGAGGTGTTGCCCATAGCAACCAATCAGATTCTAGCTATCCTTTCCTACAATGTCCTCCATAAATGACAGCTCAGGTCTGATTGGTTGCTATGGGCAACACCTCCACTTTTCCTTTTAAGAAGTAAAATATATTACAATACAGTGTATGGCCTTGAAATTCATTGTTAGAATATTTATTGTTTTATGAAACATTTCTCAATACCTGGGGAAACTCTTTGATCTATCTGCTCTTGGCCTATTTTTAACATATTTTCCACATTATGGGAAACAATTTGGAATGACAGAGAACAGCCTAAAACTTATTTACAATTTTAAAGTTATTTAATATTCTGACTCACAGTCCATTTGGCAATGCATTACACGGACCTGCAGCCATTAGTGGCTTATGTCATATATCACAACCTTCTGATTTACAAACGTTGACAGATAATAAATCAAACACTTTGTGGGCACACCTAGTACCCATAGAGGAGGGGCCTGTAGGGGGACGTAGAGAGCCTGGCATAACTGCAGTAAGTCTGGGCTTCCACTAGGCTAATTTGCTGGCAAAAATTCTCAGTTCTGCACCACTGGTAACAAACAGGACTGTGCACAGGAGACCCCTCACTCTTACTGGTGCTCCCTCTCGGAGAGATTATACCATCAGGTGCTAAAATCAATAGAAGCACTTGGGCCTTGTGCTGCAATTGGTTAGTAGTGATCTCCCTGCTTCTTACTAAGGGAAATCTGATCTTTTGAATCATGGGGTACGTTTATCCGGCTAAAATATTTCCGACAGCAGCTAAAGTGGCAAAAAAAATGCAGATTACTCTGAAGCCGACATAGAGGAAATACAGAGTTACCATAATCATGCCTAATGTAAATAGCAACTGGAGAACAAGCCGGCGGTGGAATTTTCGCCACTTAAAATGGCCACAGTTAGATTGCTGGATTTAAGGGGGCAATGGCAGGACCCATCGAGTGTATAATCGGGAACCCCTAGTCCTAACCCTAACCGTAAACCTAATTGTAACCCTAACCCTGATCATAACCCTAACCTTAGACCGAACTGTTAGGTTAGACTATAGACGCGGTGGGTCCTTGACATTGTAAGTCTGTGTGGCTTTAACTGCGGTTGGAAATATTTGAGCCGAAATAATGACTACCAGAATCATCGTGGGCCAATTGTCTGATATCAACTGTGATGAGGCAGAGTTCGTCACCCAGCTCAAGAACCCACAGTTTGCAGTTGCAGGTTACAAGTGCTCCTAAAGATCTCTGCTGTCAGAGACTGACAGTCAAATCCTTATTCAAAGATTCACCAAAAATCTGGCTAATAACTGACACCCACTGGAGAATCGGACAACTCTGCCCATGTTTACAAATCAGCGGTGACCAGAGCTACAGCTATTTCCACTACAATAGAGACTGACAATCTCTTGGTTTCCTTGCTGCTCTACAAATTATATACACTAAATTCATAAACAATTCCTTACATATAAACGATAAAAAATTAATAAAGTCCAAAGACAAATTGCAGCTCGTTTCTTCTAAACATCCACACCCGAAATGGAATAATCTAGGATCAAAACACATAGGGAGAAAGGGCGCTCATGGTATAGTAATTAATGTACAAACAATGGAACTATTAAATGAAAGCAGCGTACAAATAAAGATAAAGCTTATCTGTCAAATGCTGGATAGATGTATTACAGGTAGGATCCTCGGCTCTCACCAGTGGCGGAACTACCATTGTTTCAGCAGGTGCATCGATATAATGGGGTCCGCTGCATGCAGACGGGCGGGGGCCCGGTTCCCTCCTCTTCTCCTCCTCGAACCGGTGCCCAAAGCTCGCTTGTTCCACATTTGGCTCTCACTTATAATAACTTCATTATCTGTGAAGGAAATACACATCCAGAAGACAACCACCCATTTGTGAAATCTTTTAAAATAGCCAATTTTTATTTTAAACAAGGTTAAAGACCCTTACAAAAGGTAGCATAAAAGCAGCGCTTATCTGAGTCCACGGTTATGTTGATACCAACGAGGAACACTTGAAGCTGTCCGGATCAGCAGGAGGCAGAACCTACATTGATAATGGGACCAGCTTAATCTACCATAGATCTCAGTCCCCATCGTAGCTTCACAGTACTGGCCTTGTTTAAGTATAGTAAATAAATAAAAAGTTGGAAAACAGGCAACAAATCCTCATATGGTTCCAATGCTAGACCACCTGGGCTAGGTTTCCACTATGTCCTACTAGAAGTCTCTCGACACCACACTTATAGCCTCCCTGTTATATACCAGCTCTGGGGCGGGTTGAGGATTAGGTGAAGGACGACGCACTACCCATATCTGATTTTTTGTTTGCATAGTGCATTGTGTTTGGAAAGTGTTTTTATTACAGAGATCAAGGAGTAAAAGTATCAAGCTGAAAGTTTTCCGACGGGTTTGAAAAGTGGAGATGTTGCCTATAGCAACCAATCACATTCTAGTTATCATTTTGTAGAATGTACTAAATAAATGATAGCTAGAATCTGATTGGTTTTTCAAACCCGCCGGAAAACTCTCAGCTTGATACATTTACCCCCAAGAGTGCTTACAAATATAATCTACAATACAAACAAACTTAAAAGTGTATTACTCCATGTTCCAAGTTTATTTTCAATATTATTCCTTTGCTATTGCAAATAACTATAGTTCTAGACATTTACACAGAATATAATTTGACATTTCTTCCTGCCAAAAGGGGATATTCTAGCTTCAAGCCATAAATAAAGTTATTTCTTAGTGACAGTTAGTTTCTTGGAAGGTGATCTTGGAATAAATGAAATATGTTTTAATTATATTGGGAGTATAATTCATTGGTAACACATTGACATTCTAGAGAAAAGCTGCAGAACAGCGATCTTTGAAAGGTCAGAATTGTGCCAGATTTTTATTTGCTAACTCACCAATTAATCAAAAATGTGACAGTCAAATTACTGATCACCCCTTCCTTGAGTAACGGGGGAAAGCCAAAGACATCTGTCTATTGACTTGATTTTAGGACAGTTTAATAAAATTTGAATGTATGATTTAGAACATTTTATATTAGGTAATACAGAATGTTTTTATCATTAAAAGATAAGTCCATCTTTATATTTTTTTGTTGTGGCAACTGAAATAGGTATAATAGACTCAAAAGACTCCTATATTCTGTTGTTGGTTAGATACACTCTCTAGCACAGTGTGCCTAACTGTATTTTTAAAGGGATGGTAAATTGCATTCTTCATAGTTGTAGGAACCGGATGTATACAGACGATGTCATGTACATATGATCCTGTCCCCTTTTCAGATTCAGGTACCTTTAGATATGCTCTGTTAGATAGTGTATCTAACCAATTATAAAATATAGGGAGGGGCTTGTTTTTATAAAGTAGAGTATGCAATGTCCAAATTACTTTCACTTTAGTACATCTGCCTTCGTTCATTTAAAGCTTTCAATTTTTCTTCTAAAATAGTGCTCATTTTTGCCTCAGTTACATAATAATGAGAAAGAAAGAACAATGGGACTGTCTTTACTATATGTGTCACTTTGTGTGCATCATGACAAGACCAAGCAACACCAAGCAGACCAAGCAAGTGGGCGTGAAAGGGTTAATTAAAAAGAATCCCTGGAAAATTAATCTCAAACTCACTGCTAAGCACCAAGTTCTGCCACCGCTGACATTTAGTAGCAAGTTTTCAGTACTCCCTTTTCTAAAAAAGTTAATCTTATCTTTATTGTAAATCAAACAATGCCCTGCATAAATATAGCGTTATAAAAACAAAGCCTATCTGACACATGAGTTCTTGAAGAACACAAAGACAGAATGTTATTAAATTGAATTTAATTTGTCAAAAAGTCACAATGCTTATTGAATTCAAAATGGTGATAAATTGATTTACATGAATTTAATTGCAAAACAGTTTCTTTAAAATATAACAGAAGTAAAACACAGAAACAGAAGAAACTGGAGAAGTTTAGAAGGTATGTATGACATATGGTATCAGTAGTAGACAAAGCCCCCAAATCTGACAAATAGGTGAGCTAGTATGCTAATCTATTTTACAACATCTATTGTTCTAGAGCAGTTTTTTTAATGGGTTCTTAAAAATAAACCGTAACTCCCTTCTGCAACATAGCATATAGATGGCATTACTTCCATTAAACATAGAATCATTTCCTGCACATATTCATATCAAACATAATTACATTACATGGATTCCTAGAAGAGATGTACAATCCCCATAGGGTCATTAGGGGGCATGTATATATTATTCTCACATGGTATGCTGTTAATTTTAGCAGTTAAAAACTTTTACAGAGATCATCTCAACCTTGTATTATGAGAAGTATTACTTTGATCCATTATGTTTCCTATAAGGAATATATACTGGCATTGGATTGACCCAAGTATAATTCATCCTGGCCAAAGGAATTTTAGCTAATCTGTGGAGCTTGTACTTGGGCAGCAGGATGTCTCTGTGTAAATAATCAGATAAAAAGGACAGAAACAGTCCCTTCAAGTACAGAATGTCTGTTTCCTTCATCAAAAGATATTAACCCCAAGTTTGCCAGAAACCCTTTTACCTAAAGTGAATTCTGATATTACGATAGATCATGCCAGCATCAACATATTATTTCCTATTTTTCCTCATTAGGCTTTAGTCATAATGGTGTGTTTGAAGTATTTTATTACTTAGGTGGAAATGCAGCTAAAATTGCGCAAAGTAAAGCTGGAATGTGCAGTGATGTTGAAAGGGCCATGGGTTCGTGTGCACCAAGGAATGCACTCAAAATTCATCAACCTAAGGAACTAGTGCACCTGCGCGATGTTCCAGACTTACCTTGGTCTACCACCGCTGCTGACATCTTTGAATGGCGTGTTAAGGAACACTTTGTGCTGGTGGACTCTGGTTCCAGCTGCTATGAGATAGATAGATTACTTGTCTAACCTTACCAGTTCACTAGTCATTTCCAAACCCAAGAGACACATCGTTGTACAACCCAACAACTCATCACACATAATGCCAGGCAGTTTGCTAGCAGGTAATTCACTGGCACATGGGACATTAGGCACATCATAAGCAGCCCTTTGTACCTACGCTTGGATGAAAGAGCAGTACTCTCAGCCAAACACTTGCTTGCAAAATGTTCACGTGATGGCACTGACATCTGTGCAGCTCTAATCAACGTAAGAAAAACACCAAGAGATGGTCTACCATCAGCAACTCAGCGGTTGTTGTCCAGTTTGACCAGAACAAACATTCTTATAACAAAGCAGCATGTTCTGCAGAAGGTTGAAACTCAGGAACCCGACTCACTAACCAGGATACGAGTGCGTGGCAAATTACATTTTGACAAAATGACACATTGACTTGTTCCACTTCATCCTGATGGTCCATATGCAAACCCCATATGGTATGACAAGTTAGCTACTGTTCGAAGAACATCCACCTGACCTGACAGTCACGTGGTCCAAGCTAGTGGTACCTCTTATGAATCCAACAGATGACACCAGTTAAGTGTGCCTGAGTGTGTCTGTTCTACATGTAATCCTATTATAACCTCCCCTTCTACCAATCCTGTTGCACTTCAATCCACAGGCAAGGAACCCCGAGTCGTATCTTCAGATTTGGAGTGTTCTCAGACCTAATAGAAGCTGTTATGTTCGTTTTATCGCTACCAATAAACATTGTCCAATGCGATTATTGTGGTTCCAATTATTTGACTTCCACAAAGCTCTAAGTGCACATAAGAGTACTTTCCTTCAACAAACACCAACATCATCATAAGATCTAACAGGATATCAAGACACACACACACACACACACACACACACACACACACACACACAGATACTCAGACTAGGGTCAATTTGTTAGCATCCAATTAACCTACCAGTATCATCATCATCATCACCATTTATTTCTATAGCGCCACTGATTCCGCAGCGCTGTACAGAGAATCACTCACATCAGTCCCTGCCCCATTGGGGCTTACAGTCTAAATTTCCTAACACACACACACAGACAGAGAGACTAGGGTCAATTTTGATAGCAGCCAATTAACCTACCAGTATGTTTTTGGAGTGTGGGAGGAAACTGGAGCACCTGGAGGAAACCCACGCAACACGGGTAGAACATACAAGCTCCACACAGATAAGGCCATGGTCGGGTATTGAACTTATGACCCCAGTGCTGTGAGGCAGAAGTGCTAACCGCTTAGTCACCGTGCTGCCCATATGTTTTTGGAGTATGGGAGGAAACCGGAGCACCCGGAGGAAACCCAAGCAAGCAGAGGGAGAACATACAAACTACTCACAGATGAGGCCATAGTTGGGAATTAAACTCATGACCCCAGTGCTGTGAGGCAGAAGTGCTAACCACTTAGCCACCGTGCTGCCCTTGTTTATACCCTTTTCTCTCATTCTCCCACTAGCTTGTTGTTTCCTTTACTCTTTCCCTATGTTCACGATGGATATAGATGTATGTTCTGCCGTGAGCTCAAGGGAACCAACATCACAGACTCTGGAGGGATTGGTCTAGAATCTTGTCAGTTATTACTATTTGCACTTGTTACAGAGTAAATGTGTTTTACATCTCTCCTCCACACTTACATCCAGTTTTTATTAGCCCCAATATACGGCTGCTTCATGCACAGCATCAACAAACCTCTCCGTCAAATGTCAGTTTCTAGTTTCCGGTCTTCTAGATTTCTAGATATTTTTTAAAACTTTATTAACAACTTTGAAACTTTGACACACATAGAGTACAGTAGTAGTTGCAATAAGTAGCAGGCGTTTCATCTGTTTTAATGTAGTTGTTTTAATCTTGTTTAGGTGTGACTGCAGCTGCTCAGGTAACATTTAATGGTGTCTAAGTTGTTGTTACACAACCTATTTCCTGGTACTTTTTCCTTTGTGTATACTGACAAAAGACTCATATATAAAAGACCAGCTTTCTTTCTTTTTCTTCTAGTTACATTTCCTAGTTTCACCATTTAGTTGCCCAGTATTATAAATGTTATTGTTTTTGCTGTTTATCTACTTGAATTGTGATTTTACCTTTTTTATTTTTAACAATCTGTTTTCTGTTTTAACCTGCTATTTTTGCTCACCCGATTTATTTTCTTACATGTACTTACCTTGAATTTTCAGTCCATTCTAGTTTAATCATATAACTGTCCTTTGACCCTTGTTACCTCCTATATTCTCTTATTTGCTACAGTATTTATTTATCTAGTTAGAATCCCCATTTGGACTTTATTTCACAGTACACCTTCCCAGTCTACGAGCACCATGGAGGGAGAGCAATCGGCAGCTTCTTACCTGTCAAGCTGCCTGGTACCTTTCAACAATGAGACCCTGTAGATGTTTGGAAAGTACCTTGTGAACCATGGCTTTGCCAGTAGAATGCAACCAAGAATACTACAAGGATATCCTACAGGAAGAGCTGATATTTATCCGAGTTTAATTACAATCACTTTCATTGCTGGCAGATGCACGATAATTACTTTTGAACATAATTTTGTTTTTGTTTTTTTCAAACTCTGAATACAGCTACAGCCCATTATAGAAGGGTGTGCACACTTATGCAACTGGGGTTTTGTGGGTTTTTTATTTTCATTTCTTTTTCTAAAAAAAAAAATCAATTTTCTTCCCCATTTTAGTGCTTGCCGGGCACATTAAAGGTGGGGAAAGGTCTGACATGAGCCGCAAATGACTGCAATTTCAATAAGGTTGTGCAGACTTATTATATTACTTATTACTCATTGTTTAATATCACTTTGCACTGATCCACATAACTAATCTCACCGGTTCGCCTACTTCATGCTTTACAAGAAGCGTCCTCGTTCCTCCCATCTCTGCTCCGGTGGAAATTTCTGCTTCTCAACAAATGTCCCCATCTTGTCAAGTTAATCCATGTGCAATTGCGCAAATCTGGTGTGGCGCTGTAGTGCGGATGTTTGTACACATGAATAATTACCTGTTAAGGGGCACTGGTATCTGTATTAATTACAAATTTAGAGGTTTTTATATATATATATATATATATATATATATATATATAGTAAAAAAAGTGTAAAAAATCTTAAATGCTGCCCCCCAGGTCTTAGCACCCCACAGGTCCCAGCGCCCCCCAGGTCTTAGCACCTCCAGGTCCCAGCGCCCCAGGCTGCAGCCTGATCTGGCCAGAGTACTCATCGGTGGCCAAGAACATGGCTTTCATTACCTTGTTTTACTTATATGCTCTGTGCCATAATGCTGCACTTCTGAATCAAACCAGGGGACTCGTATATATTTATGGGGAGGGAGGGGGGAAAAATCATTCCCCCGGGGTAAGCTTCTTCCAACCCCGGGGTAGAGGGGACTGCCTGAGACTCGCAGCAGAGGTGGTCCCCAAGACCCATGTATATAACTATGGAATGTATACAATTGGAAAGACTAAGACAGCGCTGAAACTGATTGAGATCAAACACGATGCTGAATGGATAATAAAGATTTAATTCACATAGCAATTATATACAATATACATGCAATTAAAAAAATAAAATAAAATTAAAACTCTGTCCCTTACAGGTGGTATTGGAGGCCAAATGATTAAATGAGTTTACCCAGAGAGATGGTGTAGATAGAAGAGCAGAAGGCCAAGGACAGATCCTTGTGGGACTCCAATAGAAAGGGGAAGAGGGGGGGGGGCCGCAGAAGCAGACATTAAGATAAGTAATAAAAAGAAGCTTTTCATTAGGGATGGAAGAGTAAAAGTCCTACGAGTTCAGAGGTCTGGAGTCACTCTTCTGTGGGGTGTGAAGTGTGTCCATGTAGTGGGCCATAAATATAGATGTTACGTTGAGTCATTGAGTCAATTACTGGAATTTTCTTATCAGTTTGAATTCCCAGACTTTTCTCTTCCTGTCATTTTTTAAAAAAACCTTTTAGTATTAAGACTTTTAAATCTGTCATACTGTGTTCTGGTCCAGAGAAGTGTTTACCCACAGGGGTGTCCAGAGTCTTCTTAATTGTGAGTCTGTGTAAATTCATTCTGGAATGAGAGGTAAATCTGGGAATATTTCCTTCAGTCTATTGTCTTTCTAAAATAAGGGTTGAAGGTCAGCAGCAATTTTCCCCAAGATATTCATGTGGGGATTGTAAGTGACCACTAGGGGCACCCTGCTGTTGTCCTCCTTCTGTTTGTAACTATTGGATGGTATCCTTGTTGTAGGAATGTATTCCTCAGTGATAGCAGGTGTTGTTTTCTGTCTTCACTGTCTGAGCAAATCCGAATATATCTCAGATCTTGGCTGTAATTGATGGACTTCTTTATGTGTCCTAGGTGAAAGCTGCTCCATCTTATATATGCTGGGCAGCCTGTAGGTTTATGATAGACTGATGTTTGTATAATATTGTTTTTATTGTATAGGGTCATGTCCAGGAAATGTATCTGAGATCGTGAGTAGTTAAGAGCGGGTCCAATGGTTGGGTGAAATTTGTTGAAGTTTTAATGGAAAGTCAGCAGCTCATCTTCAGAGCCCGTCCAGATTAGTAGCAGATCATCAATATAACTGAAGTATGCTAGAGGTTTCATTGTGCAAGTTGATAAGAATTCCTCCTCTAGTTTAGCCATGAAAAGATTAGCATACTGAGATGACATCTTACTACTCATGGCACTTCCCATACACTGCAGGTATATGTCTTTTTCCAAAAGAAAAGTAATTATTTTTGAGTACGAACCAATGGGGGAGAAAGCTTTACACATCGCCTTCCGTATTATACCGCTCTCTCTCCCTGCACCGGTAGTATGTCTGGTGCAGTTTTTAACGGGTGGGCACCCCTACAGTTGGAGCATATATGGAGATATTTGGAGACTTTGCCTCTGCCGCATGAAGAATTATTGTATTCGAAGCATCTGTTTTTATAGGAGGAGCACTGCGTCTCCCTGATGGGGAAAACCGTGTTGACTGAACCGTATGACCCGGGGTAAGGCTTGGGCTCCATCCAAATTTCTACGTCCTTGTACGCCATTGGAATGTCAGGTAGTCCACTAACTTTTTCTGGAACCTTCTCATTGTATACTCGTTCCTGGGCGATAGCAAATGAACATTTCATTTGTGAGATGTAAATATTTCCAAACGTCAATAATCGCCTCAAGTCCCGTCTCTAAGTAGCAAGCCAAGAAAACTCAGTAGCCCTGTAACCAGTTAGGGACGTTTTTGTATATTTCGATCCCTATTCCCCCTTTGGCCTCTGCTGCTGCTAGTTCTTTTTGGGCCGTATTAGTCAGGTCGAACATGTCCACATAAAAACCTTTTTTTATTTTGTCCCTCATGCTAGGGTGTGTGCCTGACAAGAAGGCGGTATTCTCGCATTTTACCATCGAGGCCTTTGTCTGGGTCGGGTGACCTTGCGCTGTATGTGTTAACCTCCTGCCCTTACTACCCAAAAGTGAGTGTTAAGTATCTTTATTAACTTGCGAGGACCTTGGTCAGTTGAAGAGGAGTTGTCACTGGTTGTGAAGATTGGTGGGCTGGGAGTCTGTGCGCTAGTGGTAGTATTCTCATACTCACCGGCGATGTCGGGGTCCGACCGACTGACCGTCCCCAGATCTTGGCCTTCTGACAATGTTTGTGTAGGCCTGGGCTGTGCTGGTGCAGTTGTCTGTGGGGTCTCCAACGAAGGGGGACATGTTCCACTGAAGGAGGAAGTTGCACCTGGTGTGCTGGATGAGAAGACTTGTTAGAACCAGGAGCGAGTGACGTGGGTGGTAATGAGGTAATGAGGGGAGTTATCGGATTGGGAAGAGATATGTTAAGCAGCTAAATCTGGGGCTGGTACAAGCTTCTATAGGGCTGGTTTTGGGACGGAGTGTTTTTGTACCTCGTGTCTGACAATGAATATTGGCCTGGACTGGGAAAAGATGGCCTGGGATATAAGTGGGTGTAGTGGGTGATGGATACCGGGCTGACCAGACAGTATCACCAGTGGAAGGGCCCACTTCCGGAGAGGGGTAAGGCAAAGACCAGCTATAATTCGGCACCGGGTTGCTAGACTACCGCAAAGCGGCCGGAGGAAAGGACCATGATTCTGGAAGTTCTGGGTGAATTGAGACATATGGCAAAGAGTGGGTGGGCCTTGAAAGCTAAGCCAATGGGGGGGCAAAGGATGTGCTGGTGCCCCCTATATTAGCAGGTGGGGGTTTTATTGCAGCCGAGGTTGCGGGGACTTGTGAAGGGGGTTTATGTGAAAGGGTATTACAGTGCAAGGGGTCTGTAATGTGTGTGGGGAGGTGTTGTTCTCTGGGGGGCTGAAGAGTTAGAGAGGCATGCTGAATTATTTGACTATTTCTGACCACCATATAGTCCCGCTGAAAGATTGTGTTATCCCAGTTGGGGAATGCGGGTCGTAGATCATAAGTCCTAAACCCCTGTAGGGGGATGCCTTACTCTCTCTAAAGTAAAACTGGAGGATCGCAGAGTGACAACCAAACGTGGAGCAAAATAAGGCAGGTTGTAGAGGACAGATGGAACTAGGTTGTGTGAAGTCGTCTGTCTTTGTAATTCAACTTCCTGTTAATTAAAGTCAATCTTGGACCCCCTCTCTATAATTAAACATACCCAAAGAGGGGAAAACTCTTCACAGAACCCCCCTTCCTAGCTGAACCATAGAGCCGGCTCACCCCATGAGCCGGCGGACGGTAGGAGAGTTAATTCTTAAGCAGGAACTGATTTAGGGGTCAGGCTGCTCTAGGCTAATTTGCTCATAGCGACCACCTTCCACACCAGGCCAATACGCAGCAGGTAAGGGCTAAATCATCCTTAATTTAAAATCTGGCTTCCTTCACCCCCCCCCCCCCCCCTCCCCAACCAATGTTTATGTTCCCCTGTTAACAAAACTCAGGCACACTTGGCTTATGAAATCGGTCACAACAATCTTTGTCACTGATTTCTGCATGAACAGGCGCTACTGAGGGTGAAGGTGTGAAGGGGGACTGTCACACCTGCGCCTGTCGCCATCCTTGTCTGTCCTACTCGCTTGTCCTCAAGCGCCCGCCCAAGGATGACTCCTTGTCTTCAGCTTTCACCATGGGAATACGCCAAGATTAAAATATTACTACATTCTTCTTTAATGTTTCTTTTTAATATGAAAAACATCTATTCTCTTATTTTTTTTAAATGCATTTCAGTTTATACCTCTCCCTGTCACAATTTTGCACCCCTCAAATTTTTGCGCCCCTATTTTGCAGCCTAGTCAGCCTATTGGATATTCAGGCCCTGTTCTTACGAGATTCCAAATTTGTACACTGCACGTTGCCTTTTTTTTGTAAAAGTCCATCCCACATATTATTTACTGATATCACATTTAGATGCAAAATTTGGTCTAGACCGTAACCAACAACCAGACGTTTTCCTTGATTCTCTAACTTGGACTAGACACATAAAAGCTAATTGCTGATTGGTTGCTACGGTTCAGTACAAGTTAACCTAAGTGTAAGATGCGCCACACTCTACATAGGAACTTGCACTTCTGCATCTTTTGCTCATGCGCAGTACAAAGATCCATATTTCCTGTCTGACAGACGCCTATGTCAGGCTGTACACAAGCCCCATAATGTGTGCACAACGTCTAACATCTCTGCACAACATAGAAGGAGCAGGGATCACATTTATAACTTTCAGGGACCATAGATATCCTTGTTACTAATGATATTCCAGGTTTAGTTATGGGCAGTTCATCATTTACATTTATTTTTTATTTAATAAATTATTAATCTGATTATATAAAACAAAATTATTTATTTGAAATATTTGCAATTTATAAACGTTGTTTTATTTATGGTGTTTTAAACAGTGGTACTAGAAATATATTCTTGCGTTGGGTATTTGAGGTCATGCGCGTCACATTTTATATACTAGTATATTTCCTCTTCTTATATCTGTTAAACTTCTGTAAATTAAGGGTAAATTGTACAGTTATTTTAATTACCTTCAGATCAGATTAGTGGAAATGTCACATAAGACTATATAAGAGCAAAATAACAGAAATGACTCTTTTGTTTCATTTGTATATTCTAATAGGATGGAGACTAATTCTGATTGGATGGAGACTGTAATTCTGATAGGATGGAGGAACAGGTACATTGTTACTAGCGGCAGAATAGATGATTTATAGTATTATACACATGGAATGTGGTGGAGGTTTGGGCCATGGATCTCTGAGACCAATCTGGGGAAAGGGGTAACACAGTAAGAAAGGGCCACGGGGGCCACAAACCTTCCATCCACTCATAGACCTGATGTAGACATGACATGAATGTGATTTCTGTATTTATATTTTAGGCTTACACCCTCCACCACCTCTGGTTATACTTTCATCACTTATCAGTAACATGAGGTCAGAGCCTATTATGACATCAGAGCAGGTGACATAGTTTCCATGGAGACCATTATGATGGAATGTTCATGAGACTGATATAAGGACCAGAACCTGCTGCAGTCAGTCAATCAGGATGTCAGTTGGGAGGGTGACGCCGAGGATCACTGACACCAGCGAAGAGATCTACAACTCAGGGTTGCTCAAGTAACTTGTTCTTATAACAGTTACTGCGTGGGATCCCCTGCTCTCTTCTATGCAGGATTGTGTGAGCCCTACAGGCAAGATCCAATCACATTGTATCCAATGGATGAGGTAAGTGAGAAGGATGTAATTATATCTGTATAGGCTCCCTCCCCTCTTCTGTATAGATGAATCAGATTGTAAGCCCTAGTGGGCATGATACATCGCATTAGATTGTAAGCTCCTAGGAGCAGGGCTCCCTCCCCTGTTCTGTATAGATGAATCAAAAAGTAATGCCAAGTGGGCAGGATTCATCCTCTTAGATTGTAAACTCCTAGGAGCACGGCACCCTTCTCTGTTCTGTATAGATGAATCAAATTGTAAGCCCTAGTGGGCAGGATTCATCTCATTAGATTGTGAGCTCCTTTGAGCAGGGCTCCCTCCCCTGTTCTGTATAGATGAATCAAAAAGTAACCCCTAGTAGGCAGGATTCATCTCATTAGATTGTAAGCTCCTAGGAGCAGGGCACCCTCCCTTTTATTTTTCTACAGAGCTATATATGATCCAGGATGAAAATCGATTTCCATATATGGAGTCAGGAAGGAATTATTTTTCCCTCTTTGAGAAAAATGAAATTTCTCTGAGGGGTTTTTCGCCTTCCACTGGATCTTTAAGAAGAGTAACTCTGAACAGAGCTGGATTAAGGTTCTGGGGGGCCCGGAGCACTTAAGACAGGGGGGTCCCCTATTGTGTAATATGGTCTTTATTTTAGAAAAATAAACAGGCACTGCTGTGTGCACTACTGTTAGTTGCAGGCAGCTCTGCCATCACAGCATAACAGTGTGAAGTAGGACATACCTCCCAACTGTCCTTGTAGTCAGACCAAGTCCTGACTAAGTGAGACAGTCACCCACATTCTGGACTGTTCCACCATATTGAGGTCAGTTGGAAGATGGTCCTGCTCTCTCCTACCTGCTCTTCTCACTTTCACCACCTGCGGCTGCTGGTGTCTTA